>NC_135856.1:865531-950087 GCF_031162955.1 Sander vitreus | reverse complement strand
AATTGGTTAAATAAATAACCCTTTTGTGCTTTTAGCCATGAAACAGGAAGTAGTTACAATACATAGTATCCATCGCCCGCACTCTGCGCACTGTTCGATTATCGCGCAAATGCACGGCCATGTCGACTGTTGTACTGGCGAGATGCTGGTCGACATGGCCGTGCATTTGGTAGGGGTGTGAGGGTCCGTTCATAGCTGCTTGCAGCTTTAATTAGGGCCCGAGCGCTGACAGCGGCGAAGGCCCTATTGAAACTGAAGGAATTATTATTATTATTACGGCAAATGAATTGCCTTTTTGAGGGGCTTAACATAAGTTTTAAGGGTTTCGGGAATAGGCGCACAAAAATGGCTCGCTAGCGCCGCCTACAAAATTAAACAAATTGAGCCCCTGCAGTATGTTTCACGTAGACTCACGAAACTTGGTACACATATGTAGCATGTCAAGACGTACAAAATATGTAATGGGAGCCTTACCCTAAACCCAACAGGAAGGGTGCTGGACTTTAACAAACTCCTCCTAGAAATTTCATCCGATGGACTTCAAATTTGGTCTGTTACATCTCAACACCTTAAAGATGAAAAGTTATTAAAAGAAAAACTTTTGAGTGTTTAGCGATGAACGAGAAAGTGGCTGTAACTTCAGTGTACATTGTCATATCTGCTTGAAATTTCCCACAATCAACCAAGAGTCCAGGCCTGAGGACATATACAGGCCAATATTAACTTTTGGTCATAGCGCCCCCCGCTGGAAACAGGAAATCAGCCTTATATGACAAACATCATCCAATTTACATGAAACTTAGAATGTGTGGTCTACTTGTGATATTGAGCTGGCCCCTATCATTTAACCACGCCCACTTACTCAGCCACGCCCCCTTTTATGGCTTTTGAACCGTTTAAAGGTAGAGTCTTGTGTGAGGTATCATTGAACTCAGCAGAGTGTTCGTTTGTCATTGGTCATGGTTTGGCCCGCCCCCTATGTTTAAGCCACGCCCCCTTTAATAACTAATGACCCATTTCTTGTACACTATTGTGTGAGGTATCATTGAACTCAACAGAGAGTTCCGTTTTCATTGGCCATGGTTTGGCTCGCCCCCTATGCTTAAGCCACGCCCCCTTTCATAGGTAATGAACTGTATGACATAGAGTCTTGTGTGAGGTATCATTGAATTCAGTAGGAGTTCCCTTCTCATTGGTGACGATTTGCCATGTCGCAAGGAGCGGCGTCTGCCAGTAACCCTGACATGCGCAGAGGAGCGACGGCCCATCCAACACAGCTTGCAGCTTTGATTGTCTTTGCTTTTGGTAAAGTAAAGTTACTTATTGTGGCATGTCTAGTTGCATAGTCATGTATATTTGAACAGAAAGGTAAATTATTATACACAATAGATGGTTTCTTTCTTACAAGAATATTCATAAAAAAACACATAATGAATAGAGTAATCTTTTTCTCACAGATAACCATCCATCCATCTTCGTCCGCTTGTCTGGTATCGGGTCGCGGGGGTAGCAGCTCCAGCAGGGGACCCCAAACTTCCCTTTCCCGAGCCACATTAACCAGCTCCGACTGGGGGATCCCGAGGCGTTCCCAGGCCAGGTTGGAGATATAATCCCTCCACCTAGTCCTGGGTCTTCCCCCGAGGCCTCCTCCCAGCTGGACGTGCCTGGAACACCTCCCTAGGGAGGCGCCCAGGGGGCATCCTTACCAGATGCCCGAACCACCTCAACTGGCTCCTTTCGACGCTCAGTTATCCTCACGGATAACTGAGCTTCTCACCCTATCTCTAAGGGAGACGCCAGCTACCCTCCTGAGGAAACCCATTTCGGCCGCTTGTACCCTGGATCTTGTTCTTTTGGTCATGACCCAGCCTTCATGACCATAGGTGAGGGTAGGAACAAAAACTGACCGGTAGATTGAGAGCTTTGCCTTCTGGTTCAGCTCTCTTTTCGTCACAACGGTGATAAATTGAATGTAATACCGCATCCGCTGCGCCGATTCTCCGACCAATCTCCCGCTGCATTGTCCCCTCACTCGCGAACAAGAGCCCAAGGTACTTGAACTCCTTCACTTGGGGTAAGGACTCATTCCCTACCTGGAGAAGGCACGCCATCAGTTTCCTGCTAAGAAACATGGCCTCCGATTTAGAGGTGCTGATCCTCATCCCAGCTGCTTCACACTCGGCTGCGAACCGATCCAGTGAGTGCTGAAGGTCACAGGCCGATGATGCCATCAGGACCACATCATCTGCAAAAAGCAGCGATGAGATCCCCAGCCCACCGAACTGCAACCCCTTTCCACCCCGACAACGCCTCGATATCCTGTCCATAAATACTACAAACAGGATTGGTGACAAAGCGCAGCCCTGGCGGAGGCGAACTCTCACCTGAAATGAGTCCGACTTACTGCCGAGAACCTGGACACAGCTCTCGCTTTGGTTGTACAGAGATTGGATGGCCCTGAGAAGGGACCCCTTCACCCCGTACTCCCGCAGCACCTCCCACAGTATCTCCCGGGGCACCCGGTCATATGCCTTCTCCAGATCCACAAAACACATGTAGACCGGTTGGGCATACTCCCAGGCTCCCTCCAGGATCCTTGCGAGAGTAAAGATCTGGCCCGTTGTTCCACGACCAGGACGGAATACGCATTGTTCCTCTTCAACCTGAGGTTCGACTATCGACCGAACCCTCCTTTCCAGCACCTTGGAGTAGACTTTACCGGGGAGGCTGAGAAGTGTGATACCCCTGTAATTGGCACACACCCTCTGGTCCCCCTTTTTAAAAAGGGGAACCACCACCCCGGTCTGCCACTCCTTAGGCACCGTCCCAGACTTCCACGCAATGTTGAAGAGGCGTGTCAACCAAGACAACCCCTCCCCACCCAGAGCTTTAAGCATTTCTGGACGGATCTCATCAATTCCTGGGGCTTTGCCACTGTGGAGTTGTTTAACTACCTCAGCAACTTCCACCAGGGAAATTGACGACAAGCCCCCATCATCTTCCAGCTCTGCCTCTACCATAGAGGGCGTATTAGTTGGATTTAGGAGTTCCTCAAAGTGCTCCTTCCACCGCCCTATTACCTCCTCAGTTGAGGTCAACAGCGTCCCATCCTTACTGTACACAGCTTGGATGGTTCCCCGTTTCACCCTCCTGAGGTGGCGAACGGTTTTCCAGAAGCACCTTGGTGCCGACCGAAAGTCCTTCTCCATGATTTCTCCGAACTTCTCCCACACCCACTGCTTTGCCTCTTTCACGGCAAAGGCTGCAGCCCTTCGGGCCCTTCGGTACCTTGCAACTGCCACCGGAGTCCTCTGGGATAACATATCCCGGAAAGACTCCTTCTTCAGTTGGACGGCTTTACAGATAACCAACCCAAACATTTGTTGTGTTACAACAAATTGTGTAGCTGTTGATTATCCCTTTCTACATGCATTTTGACAATCAGTGGTTAAATCATTGAAAGAAAAATATTCTCAATCTGCTCACATACTATACTCTCCATAATTTTACTCTACGGAGGCAATAAACTTATAGGACGACTATTTGACCCAGAGAATGGTAACCTTACATTTTTAGGCAGTGGAATTAGTTTAGCAATTTTCCATTGTGGAGGACATAACTTAAACTTTGGTTTATAATATGACAGATAACGGGGGCAGTTAAGTCTGCAACCAACATATTTTCTACTTTGTTAATATTTTCTCTTTTATTAGTAATTAAGACATCTCATTCTCTATTTTTGTTATATGATTTCTTATATCATTTATTTTATCGCTCCGCTGGTTTGGTGAGGAAATTTCCATAAAAGTTAGTTTAGTGCTCTTTCCCATTAAGCTGTTCAGCGTATTCCATACTCTTTTACTATCATTTTTTAATATCATTAATCCTGGGTTCATAATACATTTCTTTCTATTTAAATTATTTAGAAAGTTTCTTAGTTTATGGTAGATTTGCCAGTCTGATTGATAATCTTAATGCTAAATCTTAATGTAAACTTCTTCACTGGAGCACGCTTTTCAACTATAGGCATAAAAATATTTTTAAAAAAATTCAGTGCCTCATCAGGATTTGTTTTCAGTAATACATCTGACCAACATACCTCTTTTACATCTTTTCTGAATCTCTCCTGACCAACCTATTTGTATGATCTCTTTTGTATTACTTTAGGTCCAGGCTTCAGTACTTTTGCTCTTCTAACAACTGCAATTAAATTATGATCACTACAGCCAGTCGGTTTAGATAATGCCTTTGAGTATAGCTAAACTGCATTAGTGAAAATATGATAAATACATGTGGAAGTAATTGTGCCGTCACTCTTAGTAAATATTCTCGTTGGTTTGTTAATCACCTGTGACAAACCACACAAATCTGTAACAGTCTGAAGCCTTTTTTTCATTGAAGTGCATTCCAATCTATATTCAGATCTCCCATGAAATAGATTTCATAACTGCCATGTGGTAAATTAAGTTGCAGCACTGCATTGCCGATGTGTGGAGAAGGAACTTCGTTGACGCTGTTCTTGATTATAAAAAGGTTTATTACATCAAAGATTCCAGCATCAATTTATAGCTTCTGCAGGAGCTCGGAGAGACGACCAACCCAATCTTCAAATATTGTCGCTCTGAGGTTCTGCTGTTCAAACCTGAAGACATGTACCCTGAGCTGTGTGTAACATGAGACGTTGTGATGGGGGTAGGTGAATCCAGGTCCTGGGGTCAATCAATCAGTAACCCCATTTGCTCCCACAGAGCCACTTCCTCTGGAATGTGCCCTCTAACCATATACCTCAGCCAAATGGAACCATGTTTATTATACCAAAGACTTTAGGTCAATCAGATACTACATATTTCCCCCCTTTGAGACTTAATAAAGTCTCAAAAAACTAAGAGAGTAGGTTTACAACAGAATAACACTTCTCATTACATCAGGTCCCTTATAATATAATTTTTGGAGTGTAAACAAATTTATAGAGTGTAACAAAACTTAATTTATGGAGTGCGAGAGCGAAAAAACCCATCTGGCAGCTTTCTTTCCAAATAACCATCAATCAATCTAGATAGGAAAACTCTCTCACGGCCCCTCTGCCCTAGGCGACCACCTAAGTACTAAATCATTATCAATTTATGTGGAGATATGGTTTAAGCAAATACACATGAAAACCTCAGACCATGAAATAAAATCAAAACAATGTCCAAATTCAGGCAGGTCGACCCTTAGGACCATCCAATGGACCTGTCCCTGCCTACATACCATCTCCCTAAGTGTCAATGAAGAAAGAAAAAGAACATCTGAGGTTCTCGTATATTCACTTCATGTCAGTAAACATCATTCTCCAAATAATTAATGCAAAAAGACTATGACACAAATTATGCATTACTCATACAAACATGTATATATATATCAGACGAAAACAGGAATGTAGTCCACTACACTGCAGTTTCTCAGCAGTGTTGATTATCACTGCAGTATTGGTGTGATGAAATCTGAACGTTTCCACACTGTCATGGTTCAGAGTTCTCAGTCCATTTTATTGTCCATATTTACATCAGTATCCCCTCTGGACATTCCCCCATATGCTCTGGAAGAAAAGAAAACATCGACCAGTATCGATTGCAAAACAACACATGAAATTTAAAACATCAAAATAAGAGTAAAAATGAATGTAAAATAAGAATAAAAAATGAATAATAAATGAATAATATCAAAAATAATATGAATCACATTCCATTTCCCCCCTTTGATAAAGAAGAAGGCATTAAACAACACAACACTCGAGAATGTGAAAATCATAGCACAATCATATCTACTAGTGCTTCACCAAGATTAGAGAACTCATTTTGTTCATCTGGGATAATATTCTGAACTGTTTCAGATGAATCTACATCTTTTTCTTCTACTAGCTGTTCTCCAATATCAAAAACATCCTTACTGCTATTTTCACCTAACTCCATCGGTGACACAAACTTCTGGGTTACATTTACTACATTCTTTACTTTCTGAAAAATTTTACTCAGTGTTGACGTCACATTTGCAAGGGATGTTACTACTGTCGTAGCATTCATCTCTTTCAACGTTACCCCCCAATACACTGCTTTAGTTGAAATATTAACACTTTCAATTGTTTCCGAGAACAAAGTGACAAACGTCTTCTGTGTATTATTTACTGTTGGAGTGATTACTGTGATATATGGTTTCTGTATTCCTTTGGTGACTGTAGAAATTTCAACAGACTTTAAATTTTCCATCATAAGCGTCACCTTATGAGTCATATGACCTGCTATCCAATGATTTTGAAACGGAACAATTTGAAGTACATACATATTCCCCCTTGATCCTCCTGCTGGGAATTATACACATCAAGACTGCAATCACCTTTAATCTTCAGTCTTCTCAGTTTATGTCCAACTATTATCAAAAGTATCATAGTCAATTGTCATGCTATCCATCTGAGTCTTAATAAATGAATCCTTGGTAATCCTCACACTTAGTGGTTCTTCAGTAGATGAGATCACAGTATTCTCAAATTTCTTATCTTTAACAGGAGTCATCAGTTAAACAAAAATATCACAAACAGCTTAGAATGTTCTTTACAACTGTGACTTCTGCTCCTGTTTTAAAAGAAGACACTACACCTGTTAATCTCTGCTGCCAGAGACAGGAAGACTGCCTGTCCCTATACACAGTTCACACTGTTTACGATTACCAATCCAACTGTATCTCCTAAAATCACAGAACAGAAGGCTAAAGAAGGCCCTAAATAAAAACACTTCTGTCTCTACAAGGTTTTACGATTTCAGCTGTTTCTTCCAAATTTAAACAAAAATTTAAAAGAATATAATTCATTTAATTGTTAAAGGTAATTTTTGCCATTACAGTGCTCTGGCATGTACTGAAAAGATGAACCAAGAAAACTGCATGTATATTCCCTAAATCTTCTTAAAGTGCCCATATTATGCTCATTTTCAGGTTCATAATTGTATTTTATGGTTGTACCAGAATAGGTTTACATGGTTTAATTGTCAAAAAACACCATATTGTTGTACTGCACAGCTCTCTCTCACTGCTGCAGATCCTCTTTTCAGCTGGTCTCTGTTTTAGCTACAGAGTGAGACCTCTTTTATTCATCTTCTTCTGTACTATCTTTGATTGCACTCACACATGCTCAGTAGCTCAGATGTAGAGCATGTCAGCTAGCTAGCTCCATAGACAGTAAAAGAAAGGCTGTTTCTCCACCTTCAGTCAGTTACAAGGCAGGATTAGCTGGGAGACTTCTTCTAAATGAGGGCGCACATGTAAGTAGTTTTTTTGTAGATTATGGTGAACTTGTGTGTGTTGTAGCAGTGCTTTGCTATTGAGAATGAGGTAGCATGCTAGTGTTAGCATTAGCGTTAGCATTAGTGTTAGCATGCTAACGCTAATGCTACGAGCTAACGGTTGCGGTTAGCCAGCTCGTTTCACAAGCCGTGCCAATTTTGAACAGCTCACCCGGAGACTGAAGGCAGGACACATTCAGAAACCGTATCTCACTCAGAACAGCACGGATGGATTTTTTTCAAAGTGTGTATGCGTGTGGAAGCACCAGAGACACAAAAGAACACCCCAAATCCCAGAAAAAGTGTTTTTTTCATAATATGGGCACTTTAACTAACATTTACCCACTTTCTTTCATTAAGTATAAAAAAATACTTCCTCTGATTGAAAGACACCTCAAATCCTTTTGTGGCTATTTTCTATCCTGAATGTCTTTCCACACAGGAGGACTACTATCACCTAGGACATTGTTCCACTTAGGACATTAACATGGAAGTTGAACCTAATCTCCTTGCTTTGCTCTAACCATAATGAAACATTTTCCTCCCAACATTATTCTTCAAACAGATTGTACACCTTCAACAAATTAAATCAAACAAATCAACCAAATCATAAGCATCCCTTTTTTTTCACGTATTAATGGATGCTCCCTCCTGTAGATTGGAGCCCAAGTGCTACAGTTGTCTCTGTAACAACAATATTAATATGAACTCCATTATCCTAATTCAAAAGTACATTCTCTTTCTTTGTCTTTCTGTCACTTAACACTCTCTTTCTGTCTTTAACCAACTTAGAACATTCTTGTACACTTAACTTTCCCTTAAAGTCATACCTTTTTTTTTTTTTCTTCCCATTGTCTCATAAAACTTTCTTTTCCCTTTCTACAGCATACACTTACCATCTTCTCTCAACTTTCCTGACTATCTTTTGTAACAATTGTTACCCATTTAATATACAACGTATATGAATTAAGTTGCTGTTCATTCATTTTCCACCTTCACAAATGTCACTCATTTCCTTGACACAATGACGTGACCACATGTGACAGTGGGGAACCTTTAGCAAAGTCAAAAACCTAAATTATTTTATTCAAAGTAAAATCATTTTAGATGCCTCGCCACTCAAAACAAGTGATCCAACATTTTTAGAATGGCAGAGGTGACAATCCTGAAGCCCATCAATCAGTCCTCTCATCTCTTATTTTCAATAGAGGTATAGAGGCTGGATTTTTCTTAATCCAGGGTGATCAATCACTGTATGGGTTCCAGCAAATTACCTATGCAGCTGTGAATCTCTTTCCTTCCTACTTTTCATTTATTTATTTATTATTATTATTATTATTATTATTATTATTATTATTATTATTATTTTTCTTCTGGCCTGAGCCTTGTTTATCCTACTTTTATCCTTTCTTTCAAATACTACTTTACACCACCTTTAAACAATCCCTTCTATGTGTGTCTATGATAGATAACACTAATCCAATTACATAATATCAAATGTAATCACCATCATTCAACATTGTTTCTAATAGTCATAGTCATTAGCGGAATTTACCTCATATTCTTTTCTTAGTTACTTCTTTTATATTTAGTCCACATTTCTAGTTATCCTTTTTGTGTATATATTGTCCCTATTTTAATCGTTCTCTTTTCTTTTTTCTATTTTATTCTTCTTTTATCTTTTACTTTACTTTAATGGTTTCGGCAACTACACCAATTCTCCTCAGAAACTGACAAACTCAGTTCCAACTGCCTCTTTAGTACTCATGTACAGATATAAATGAAAGAATAAAGATTCAATGTCTTGTTGAACACACTTGCTTCATACAAACTTATTCAACCTTGCATATTGCTTAATTATCTATATCATCAACTAAAATTAACCATATCTTTTTTGAAAGTACAGTTGTTAACTTTGAGTAATCACAATATATTTTCCTATCTTTTTAAACATACCTGTGTTTACTTTCAAGCTTAAGAAATAATCAACTTAACTCGAGAACACTTTTAATCACTATAATAACATTTCTTTTCTTTTATCTGTCAACATAACTCTCATTTATAAATTTAATGGATCTTAATTCACAGTCAAGCAACAGTCACCGAATATTTTACTGGGCTGCACTCAAAAACTCCCCCTTCCTTTTTTCACCATTCTGCCTCTGCACCCAAGTGCAAGGAGTAGCCTAAACTTTCTGTGAAGACTTGAATTCCTAGGATTTTAGACATGCGCAGTCCATACACCAATGCAATTCTGTCGAGAGCAGAGCTCCACAGCACTGAAGCACACAACTAACCAACCAATAACTAAAGACTAATTCAAGCCCACTTTGACATAGAATCTCTTAGTCTTACCCGTTTCAAAACGGCAGATATTACAAACAACGATACACTATCACAAAGCAGTTTAAGCGATCACAAAGAAATCATAGAGAACTTTAATGATCCTCAACAGACAGACCAGCTGCCTCTCCATTTTTTTCCCAACAGACCACATTATAAAACAACAGTGACACGGAACAAAATGAACAAACCAACACAAAACATAAAACACAAATTCTAATTTGAAGCTTCTTAATTTTACTATCGCCTAATCTATTTTCATGTCCTCCAAAGGGATCTCATAAGTTTTTAGCTATTTATTTAAACGTTGTCCTCCAAAGAAGACTCATATCATTTTATGTTTTTACTTGATTAAACAAAGTCCTTCCTAAAAGGCTCATACGTTTTAGCAATTTGACAACGTTCTCTTCAAATGAGACTCATAGTTTTAGCCGTAATGAACAGAATATCTTTATAAATAACCAAAACTCCTGTTTTCAACCAAAACATATATCTATATATATCTATATATATCATATATATATGATATCTATATATATATCCTCATACCATACATCACACATGTACAGCCTATCACACACATC
Organism: Sander vitreus; assembly: GCF_031162955.1. NCBI lineage: Eukaryota > Metazoa > Chordata > Actinopteri > Perciformes > Percidae > Sander > Sander vitreus. The sequence goes on along the minus strand of NC_135856.1, from coordinate 939,847 downwards.
AAAAAACACCGCTGTTCACACACACTCTCACACTTCTCTCCCACAGAGAAAAGTTCACAACACACAAAAAAGTCGACTCCATTCAAAAAACACAAACCCTCACAAAACCCTACTCTGGATCCTTTTTTTCTTAATGAGCATGCTTTTCCGTCGTATTTTTTGTTCCTTATTCCTTTGTTTCCTTTATCTTTCCTAAATTCTCGCTACCTCCTATTCCTTATTCCTTTATCTTTCCTAAATGTTTGCTACCTTTGAAATGTAGATTCCAATGTAAGGCCACCGACATGATTCGTCAATCATGTAAGTGCATACACTGAATATAATCCTACAAACTCCCAGCATCTTGGAAGCTACATATTCCAGGAGTGGACCCCGAAATCCCACCTAGTGAATTTCCAGGATTTACGGCCCATCTAAGATCGCCTCAAGTCGTCCTTAAGGGCTTTAATCTCTAATTAACGACGTCCTAAGTAGTCCTAATCCTTATTTCTTTCTTCCTTTTATTTCCTCTTATTTCTTTAACGTCCTTAAGCCTTTGCTTTATTTTCCTCTTATTTCTTTAACTTCCTTAAGCCTTTGCTTTATTTTCCTCTTATTTCTTTATCTGTCTGTTGTTTTTTTCTCTTTAAGCCAAATTCCCTTGGGCCCAGGGTTAACACTCTTTTAAACTTATTCTACACATTATCCTCTGTTCTTCACTTTAATTTCTTTTCCTTTATTTCTCTATCATAAGTACACTCACACTCTCCCCCTTTTTTTTATCACAATGCAAAGAAATTTAAAACAAAGTCCCAGCCCCCACATCAACACACACAGCACCGCAGCCACACACAGGTTTCTTTTCAATGCGGCCCGACACACACACTCGCGCGGCTCCCATGAACGACTGCCACCCCAAAAATGTGAGGAACACTCACCCTTTTCAGCCGGCCTTTGAAGCAGAAGTCGCACACCGAAGCCCCACAAGCGATGCATCTGTGGCCGTCAAAGCTGAGTCTACGTGACGCCAGATTTGTGGTAAATTAAGTTGCAGCACTGCGTTGCCGATGTGTGGAGAAGGAACTTCGTTGACACTGTTCTTGATTATAAAAAGGTTTATTACATCAAAGATTCCAGCATCAATTTACAAGCTTCTGCAGGAGCTCGGAGAGACGACCAACCCAATCTTCAAATATTGTCGCTCTGAGGTTCTGCTGTTCAAACCTGAAGACATGTACCCTGAGCTGTGTGTAACATGAGACGTTGTGATGGGGGTAGGTGAATCCAGGTCCTGGGGTCAATCAATCAGTAACCCCATTTGCTCCCACAGAGCCACTTCCTCTGGAATGTGCCCTCTAACCATATACCTCAGCCAAATGGAACCATGTTTATTATACCTCAGACTTTAAGTCAATCAGATACTACAGCCATAACACCCATGTTCTAGCATTTCACATATTTTATCTAGATATTCACTGTTCGCACTTGGTGGTCTATAACAACAGCCAATCAGCATGGGCTTCAAATGTGGCAGTTGTATTTGCAGCCACAGTGCCTCCACCTCCGTTTGCATTAAATCATTTCTAATTTTAATTGGTATGTGATCCTGAATAAAAAATGTTATTTCAGAGATTTCAACTATCTTCAGACCTTGGCATTTTAGAATGCTTCATCATTGTTTCAAACAGTAATTTTTATCTTCCTGTTTATTTAATACCCAGACTGCATCGGAGCTCTCCCTAGCACAACACTTATACATACACATAACTATAAAACACACACAGACACACAACCATACATACACATCCCTAACTGTGTATGTATCTAACACAAATAAACATTCACTTGCATTGTTACCTAACACCATATCTGCCAGCTAGAGCTGGCGACCTCCACTTTTGAATTTCGTCTTATCCTTCAATACATGAAATAACTCAAAATAAATAAAATACAATTATAAAATGTACATATTTAGATTAGTTATTTAATTCAAGACAATATAGCTTACTCATTCGATTTAACAGAAAAGAGATTCAACATTGATTTTCTGGGGGTATCCATAACTTTTGTCTTTAATTAAACGCAGTTCTTAACTTTAACTGTTTCAACTAGAATACGCATATTCAGCATCATATTACTTTATCCAGATTCAACATCATTTTGTGTGGTCTACACCTTTTCATTTCCTTCGTTATTTTTCTACCTCAGACTTCTCAGGATTGAATCACTTTATTAAAGTCTCTGCCACTTCCCTGTCCTTGAAGTATTTTGTCTCACTCTTAAAGGTATAAGGATGATAAGAGTGGCTGGATGAATGATCCCATGTTTTATCCCAGCGTCACATAGTTTGGCTCTGACATCCTGGAATTGCGATCTTTTCTTCGCCATCTCAGCAGTTAGATCTGGAACAATCCTCACCTTCATTCCTCTGTTAATCACTCCCTCTTCTTTGGCGATTTAAATAATAGCTTTTTAGGTCACATATCTTTGCATTCTTACCATCATTGACCTGGCTCCCTCTCTTGTATTAGTTTTTTCCCTTTGAAAACCTCCTTTGAAATTAATGGACTTTGCCTCACCGTCATCCATTAATATCTGACAATGGACACCTCGTCAGGCATTAACCCTTACCTAATCATTCCTTTGTGTTGTGCATTAATTAACAAACCAACTAGACTGCACCACTCTCGGAGAAACCTACCATCGCTGAGCTCAGGATGAAAACGGTTCAAACTCACGGTGATAAAATCACATGTAGTAACAAGAATAAAGATCTTCTTTTTGACATCACATCTCCCTAAACACACGGCCTGCCTGTGTGGAGACCTGCCGCGGAGGATGCTCTCTCCTCAGCACCACAAACACCGTCAACTTTGCTCCGCTCAACGGCTTCCGGCTCTTTCAAAATAAAATGTAATAACAATAATAAAGATCTTCTTACAGTCCCATTCATTTTCTCCATAAGTGTTTTGATTATTTACTCTTGTGTTGTCCTCGCACTATGCTGCTTTTTCTGTTTACTTTTCGTCTTTTTTTTTGATGTTTATTGTTTTTCCCCTGACGTTGTTTTAAGCTTTTTCCGACGTTTTTGTCACTTTTTTTTCAACGTTCGTTTGGCTTTTTTTTTCAAATGCTATAAAATGAAATAAAACACTCAAATTCGAAGAAAGTAGTGAACTGGTCATTTATTTTACTTGTAAGGAGCATCATATGGATCCACATTTTTTGTTGGACATTTTGGTTGATAGAAACCCAAATTTCTTATATAACTTACTTACTTTTAGAAAATGGGTCAAATTTGACCCGAGGACAACATGATGGTTAACCATTATGTCTAAACCTTTAAATGATCAATTTCATAATAAGAGCAACAGCAGGTTCTCCAAATAGGAAAGTGGCTTACATTTAAAAGTAAAAGGTACAACTGTTGTGGTAGAAAGAACAGAACCAGCAGTTTAAACTTAACTGCTAAACTTATTTCTGCAATTATGCCACAATAATTCTGACTTTTCTTTCCTGTCTCATTATTGAGGAATATAACAAATAAAAACATCAGACAACCAATTTACACCATATACCTCTTAGATCCTGATTGTCCCATCAGATTTGCACTTTACCTTTAATTTTACATATTTATAATGAGAAAAAAACAAACATTTGTGTTGTTTTTTTCTCTATTGTGTTTCTAGTCATAATTCATCAACACATTAATTTGATGCATCATGACACACGTTATGTGGACAATATCTATTTAAACCTCCGTTAAAAACCACAGACATTTATTATAACTTCCAGAAGAAATCAGTTTCTAAAGACACCAAATATGTCAAGATGAAGTTTGATTCAATTTGCAAAGAATTGCTACACATTTAACCATGTGATAATAAATGGAATAAAGTGTAAATCAGTCACCACAGGAAACAGATTCTGTAGAAAATAAGATGTAAAATATATGAATATGTACATTTGGTCCATTTATTGAAAATAAATCAATACCTGAAATTAGATCAGTGATTAGTTTACTCTGACAGGAGAGATGATCAGAGGGGCAGAGTTTTTACCATCTTCATTCCTATAGGGACAGAAGTATGGGAAGTTAGGAGTAAGGAAGTAAGAAGTAAGGAGTTTCTCAGTGAAGGAGCAGCCAGTAAAGGAGTAGATAAGAGCTGCAGCATCTACGTCATAAAAGGAGACCAGACCCTCCTCATAATCCACAAACACCCCCACCTTCTGAGGCCGAGACTTCCGAAAGAAAGGGACTGAAGGGTCATCAAGAGCTTCGTACTCATTTCTCAACCATATCGTCCAGTAACCACGCTCAGGACTCAGTGTGATGTCGTCCTTCCTGTTGATCGACTCAACAGCTTGCAACGCATTCAGTGTGAACATGCCATTACTCTTAAAGGAAATGTTTTCTGTGGCTGCATATGAAATAGAAATAAATGGTTATTTTCCAGCATTTTATACAAATTAACTGTAAAACTGCAGCTTCACAAATTTGGTGTCTAAGGAGATGGATTTCTTCTGCAACTGAAAATAGTCGGTTTAATACAAGATGGATATTCTCTTCATGACGTGTGTTTCTTGACAATATGTACATTTGTTTCCCTTGAATGAAAATAAGTCAATACATGAAATAAGATCTTAATAGCCCCACTCGTACATATTGACAGGTGAAATGATCAGAGGTGCAGAGTTGTTCATTGATTCATGATCAGTACCAGGACTGAAGAATGGGAAGAGTTTCTCAGTGAAGTAGCAGCCAATAAAGGAGTAGATAAGAGCTACAGCATCTACGTCATAAAATGAGACCAGACCCTCCTCATAATCCACAAACACCCCCACCTTCTGAGGCCGAGACTTCAGAGAGAGGAGGACTGAAGGGTCATCAAGAGCTTCGTACTCATTTCTCAACCATATCGTCCAGTAACCACGCTCAGGACTCAGTGTGATGTCGTCCCTTCCTGTTGATCGACTCTCTGACCACTCCTAAATCCCATTCAGTCTTTCCTTTAACTATAACCTCAAAGTAGAATCTGTCTGAAGAGAAACTCTGCTTTCCTAAAACAATTACAATCAGCAAATCGCTCTGGGTTGTCTGGAACATTCTTCTTTAGATCACTATTACTCACTTGTTTCCCATCATCAGACAGGAAGAGATAGGGATGTGCTGTATCAGGATCAAGAGTCACATCCACTGCATACCGCTGGACCCTCCACAGCTCTGTTTGGAGCAGCTTGGTAGTCTCTTCACCAAGGGTCTCCTCGAGTTTTGCCACAGCTCTTGCCGCAATCCCTTCATATGACTGTGACAAAAAGCTGACCTCTGTCCAAGACTTGGTGGGTGGAGGGTAGTTGGTGTTTAGGGACTGGACACTCTGGAGAAGATGGAGGTGGTCTTCAGAGCATGAGAGCTGCTCCACCTCTGTTCTTCTCTTTTTCAGCTCTGAGATTTCTTCTTCCAGCTCTTTGACAAAAGCTTCAGCCTTTCTTTTTGCTATTTTCTGCTTCTCTTCTACTGCTTTGATGAGATTGGCCTGGCCTCTCTCAACAGACTCCTTCAGAGAAGTGAAGAACTGAACACCGTCTGCTAGCTCTATGTCTGCACATTCCTCACTGAGGTCGACTAAGTCTTTAACCTTCTGAATCTTCAGTCGTCTCTTCTGGATCATCTGCTGAATTTCAGCCTCTGTCTTCCCCAGCTCTGCCTTCTTTCCTTCATATCCTTCTTTCAGAGGAACAACATCATGCGTCTTGTGGTCTAAAACAGTGCAGAGCATGCAGTCACGTCTGGTCGGTCTTACAGAACAGCTCCAGAGGTTTATCGTGCTTCGTACAAATCCTGCCTTCCAGGTTCTCCACAGGGTCGATCAGCTGATGTCTTTTCAGGCCTGACATGGTCAGATGAGGCTTCAGGTGAGTCTCACAGTAGGAGACCAGACACACCAGGCAGGACTTCAGGGCCTTCAGTTTGGTTCCAGTGCAGACATCACAGGGAACTTCTCCTGGTTTGGACACTTGTTGCTCTAAGCTGCTGCCAGCTTTCTGTTGAGCTGCCTGTCTGAACTAAGCAACCATCTCAGAGATGAAAGTGTTGACTGTCAAATCAGGTCTTGTGGTAAAACCCTCCTTACACATTGGACACAGATACTGGTCATTAGTATTCCAGTTCAGTGTTCAGCGATGCAGTTTTTACAGAAGTTGTGTCCACATGATGTAGTCACAGGATCCGTGAACACATCCAGACAGATGGAGCACAGAAACTGATCTTCAGATTGTAGGTAGTTTGCAGCAGCCATTTCTACACATGTAGGGTGGGAGAGAACAAAAACATTTTATTCAAAATACGGTTTTAGTTATTTGTTGAAAAAGAAACATGTGCCTTAACTGTCCTGTTAAGCGTAACTTATTGTAGCAACAGCCCACATTTCCCATCATGCTTATTGAGTAGTTTAAAGTGCCCATATTATGAAAAAAACACTTTTTCTGGGATTTGTGGTGTTCTTTTGTGTCTCTGGTGCTTCCACACGCATACCAACTTTGAAAAAAATCCATCCATGCTGTTCTGAGTGAGATACGGTTTCTGAATGTGTCCTACCTTCAGTCTCTGGGTGAGCTGTTCAAAATCGGCACGACTTGTGACGTCACAAGCCGAAACGAGCTGGCTAACCCGCAACCATTAGCTCGTAGCGTTAGCCTTAGCATGCTAACGCTAACATGCTACCTTGTTCTCAATAGCAAAGCACTGCTACAACACACACAAGTTCACCATAATATACAAAAGAACTACTTACTGAGCAGCCTCATTTTCCTATTTTTGAGAACGAGAATGAGAACATGGATCCGTCATGCCTTGTTACCACTGGACAGGCTGGTGGTGGTGGTGGTGTCGTGGTGTGGGGAACGTTTTCTTGGCACACTTTAGGCCCCTTAATACCAACTGGGCATTGTTTAAATGCCACAGCCTACCTGAGCATTGTTCTGACCATGTCCATCCCTTAATGACCACCATGTACCCATCCTCTTATGGCTACTTCCAGCAGGATAATGCACCATGTCACAAAGCTCGAATCATTTCACTGGGTTTCTTGAACATGACAATGAGTTCACTGTACTAAAATGGCCCCCACAGTGGAATGCAGTGGATGTGCATCCCACAAATCTCCATCAACTGCAAGATGCTGTCCTATCAATATGGGCCAACATTTCTAAAGAATGCTTCCAGCAGCTTGTTGAATCAATGCCATGAAAAATTAAGGCAGTTCTAAAGGCGAAAGGGGGTCAAACACGGTATTAGTAGGTGTTCCTAATAATCCTTTAGGTGAGTGTATAACTGCTGACTCAATAAAACGTGATTTTAGTTGGATCTGTTTGTCTGTCTTTAATTTTGCCGTGTTACTGTGATATATATGTATGTATGGCTATAATAATCATTTTAGGGCGACAACACTGTTGTGGTCAGCTCGCCGAAACTCTACTGCCGCTGTCTCGGCAACGTTAGCTAATGTCCGCTAGCATACGTACAGGCTAACAATAGCCATAGTATCGGGATATTTTCTGTGGCAATACTGTATCAATACACAGACGCCAAGTATCAATCTTTTATTATATATATATATATATATATATATATATATATATATATATATATATATACAAATGCAACAAATACAGCACGGTCAGACCCCGCACGTAGCTGCCCGTTCTATTCGCCTCTGAAAAATAAACTGGACAAAGTTACATGCAACAGTGCAACTGTCATTTATTTTAGTTTGTCAACAAATGTGAGGCAGCTGGCACGCCCGGGCAGAGACGGGGTGATGGACTTACCGGAGCGTTGGCATACGGCAGGCAGAGAGCATTTATATATGTTTCTCTGTCCTGTTCTTCACATCAGTGAGGCTTTCTTCTCTTGTTTCAACGAAGTGAATACATGACGAAGTGACTGGAAATATCCATCACCTCTCACGCATGCGAGTCTTTGAGACACTGAGCTGTTGTCTGTTTGTTTTAATCACTACACGCGGTTCACAACACACGGTTAGTTAGCGTAGTTAACACTACACATAGTGAAATTACGTGTCCCGTCTTTATTTCACGCATACTATCTGCTGTGAAGTGAAGCTGTGGGCTGAGCTCTGTTATCTCAGTGCAGGTTGTTTTGGAGAAGAGATGTCGGGCGAAGAGGAAGAGCTCGTGTCACGTTGGATAATGGGAGCAATGCCGGTAAAACTGTTATAGCACTTTTTTTGAAAATAGTTTAATGAGCTTAAAATTGCACATTGCAACTGTTGAATGTTATTTATTAATTATTTATTATTATTTAAATGTAATATTTAGTGTAGTGTGTAGTACAGAGTCTGCACTACAGAGATGTATTAATTATATATTTAAATTTTATATTTAGTGTAAAATATAATCTGTATGTACAAACCTACCACCTTAACTAACACATTTTCGGAGGGAAACCCTGAAACTCGTGAAATAACCGTCAAAAAATGAAAATCGGAATTGGCCTAGAAAATTGTCATCGGTGCATCTCGATTTGTAACGAAATCCAAGACTTTCAAGGCAGAAGTCCAGTTCTGATGTATTTTTTTGCAATAATGGCTGATCTCCTGTTGCATTGCTATACTAAAAGCTAGATTTGATGTTTTGCGGATCATAGCGTTTGTGTTTTAACAACGTGACATCATGACTTAGCGTAAACATACACGCCACGTGTATGTCTACGCCGTATACAGCGGACGGTTGGGTTTAGGAAACGTGACACGTGGGACCCGGTCTCCTGGGTGAAAGTCCTGTGTTTGACCCGTCCTCCCCCCCGACCAACCTCCCTAGGCGGATTTTTGCGGGCTTTCATACTACTCGCTACGGCGTCAATTGACACGCAATCACAGGTAATGTAAGTCAATGGAGGCCAAACGCGGTTGATAAACATGCTAAAAAGTGAGTATGCGTCTTGATAACACGCCAATAACGGCATACGAATTGGCGTGTCATACATACGCCACTTCATGAGATCGGTCTGGTTTTAATGTTGTTTAAATGTAGGCTATTATATGGCTATTTGAGGGATGCGCTGATCTAACCTTTTCATTCCCGATACCGACAATGCAAAAGGTTACTTGAGCTTTGGGTATCAAGTACTGAGCAGATGCCAGTGTTTAATAAATTAATTGGCTTTATGCTAACCGTTTGAACAGCCATTTGTTAATATGTTGTTATTATATAATTAAAAGTAGCCTACATTAGCAGCCTGGGCTGACGTCACCTCGGTGCTAAATCAGTATTGGGAAATAGTGTGACTAGTTTGACTCCATCTTAATAACAACACTGTTTTCTGAACTAAACAGCGTTTGAGTAGCTTAGCTCTTTTATCAAGTACAGTCTTTAACTTTAACCATGTTGCTGTAGCTTACGCCTATGTTTATTAGTGGGCTAATGTTAGCTTCATTTAATGTAGAATAACAAGTAGGTTAGATCACTAAACTTTCCAAGTAGCTTGCCTAACATATGGGAACGTGATGAATATATTCTATATCACATGAGAGGAAATGTGTGACTTGGTGCCTGAGTAGAGCTGAAGCTTAGTGTCCATCCTGTTGTTGAAAGTGTAAATATGACCAGCTGGAACGTTACTTACCACCGGGGTTTTGGAGGAGACTCTGAGCGGTCTGCACTGCGGTGTGTTCAGGTACACAATCAGACGCTGGACAGCTGCACGTCCTCTTTAAACGTTAAAGTTGTGTTCCTGTTGGGAGTCCAAAGCGAGCAAAGCGAGCAAAACAACAACAACAACAACAACCCTCCTAGCACGAGAACAGAAGACGTGTGCCCCACGTGTATTTACGTTTCCTAAGATGGCGACGGCTTGTCCCGCCATATTCTGATTTACTCCGCTCTCATTGGCTAACCATTGCATTCTTTCCGCAACCCTAACCAATCACACTCCTCGTGCTTTAATGTAACCAATCCGACCAATGAAGGCAACGTATACTAGCCAATCAGAGTTAGAGTAGGGCGGGACATAGCGTCGCCATCCTAGGGCGCACGCACGGGCACGCATACACACACACACACACACACACACACACACAATAACCAAGAAAGTGCTTTTGGTAATCATTTCTGAACGGAATTATATCAAACACACAAAAACACCAATAACTCAACGGTGCGTCTCCCCTAATGATATCATGAATGAATAAACTGCTCTGGGAACTTAAACCCACATTATAAGTTATTCTCACTTCATAATTGCTCCTAAATATTATTCTATAAATCTGTCAAATGCATGCAGACTGACTGAGAGACTGAGACCAAACCTCTTCTTTTAATTCATTTATTAAAGGGATAACCAGGGAAACATCTCATTTATAGACAATAATACAGAAAATACACACACACACACACACACACACACACACACACACAGACAGACAGTCAGACAGAGAGACACACATCACACACACACACACAGTCAGACACACACAGACAGAGAAACACACACACACACACACACACAGTCAGACAGAGAGACACACACACACACACACACACACACACACACACACACAACACTCCCAAGCCGTATTACTCATTTCTTTCATGTGGATCAGATATCAGATATGAACGGTCTTTTTTGTCTTCTTTGTCTTCTTCTTCTTCAGTCCCTTCTGTTTGCTCTTCTTGTTTGGATCCACCATCTCTCCTCTGAAGGAGCCCGAGCTTTTACTCGACCTCGGCTGCGTTCCGGAGAACTTCTTCGGAGACTTGAAGCCTCCCCGCCCGCCTCCTCTCTCCTGCCCCGGGCCCTTCGCCGGGCCCTTGCCGGGCCTCCCCGCGCTCCCTTTTCCGTCCGTTTTGTTCTTCTGCTTCTCCTTCTTCACCGACCTCTTCACCCGGATGGCCCTGGCCTCCAGCTGGCTGCCGTCCAGTTCCAACGCCAGCTGCACCGAGTCGGCGCTCTGCGTCAGGAAGACAACCACCGTGATATTCAGGACACAGCCTGAAAGATGTGTTTGAGGGAAGCAGCATCTGAGTTATCGTACCTCAAACAGGACGTAGCCGAACCCTTTGCCCAGTCCAGAGTTCTGGTCTCGCACCAGTCGCACAGCCTCCACCGGGCCGCACTTCTCAAAGTGGCGCCGGAAAGTCAGCTCATTGATCTCTGAAGACGGAAAGACAGACACACACAGACACACACACACACACACACACATACAGACAGACAGAGAGACACACACACACACACACAGACAGAGACATACACACACACACAGACACACAGACACACACACACACACACACACGCACACAGCAGGTTAACGTCTGCACTACATCCCGACCATCATCGATGTTAAAGCTGCAGAGAGGCTCACCAAACGAAAGGTTCCCCACGAACACGGAGCGCTTGTGATCGTGCTGTAAGACAGAGACAATGTCACCCAACACGCTCCAACATCACTACGACTTCTTTCTGTTTTAAAACTAATCGGACGAGCTGCGATGGCTGGAGACTCACCGCTGAGTTGTCCGTCACTCGGTCCACCCGGATGTGGAAGTCTTTCTCGATCTCCATGCCGTTCCTGTCAGCAGAGACAAACACAAGGACAAACACAAGGACACGCTGGTTGATAGGTGAACGCAGAGCGCCAGGCGGTGAGCGTTTGTGGAGAAGCAGTGGCAGCAAAACTGTCCTGTCCTGTTAGTAGTGTCCTGTGGAGTGTCCCCGGACAGTCAGATACTGTCCTGTGACTCCTGGGACAGTCATGGGTGTCACAGGACAGTGTCTGGGAGTCACAGGACAGTCATGGGAGTCACAGGACAGTGTCTGGGTGTCCCGGGACAGTCATGGGAGTCACAGGACAGTGTCAGACTGTCCCGGGACAGTGTCTGGGTGTCACAGGACAGTGTCTGACCGTCCCGGGAAAACTCCTCAGGACACTGCTAACAGGACAGGACAGTTTTTTGCTGCCGCTGCTGCTGCGTTTGTGGGAAAGATTCCCCGTCTGACCTCTCTAGCGCCCTGGAGACTCCGTCCTCGTCTTTAAACACCACGTAGGCGTTCATGCTCTGCTTTTTGGGATGGACTTTACGCCTGTGAAGAAAATGAAACAAACAAACAATGCTCAGGAGACGATGCGGCCACACGGAGTGGAGCGTTTGGGCAGGCTGGAGTTGTGTTTAACTCACTGGATAGCGGCTACTTTGCGGGACATGGCGGGATCCTCTCGGACCTGCGGGGGGGACACACAGAGCACATCAGTAGGGGACTCTTACTCAGCAGGTCTCTGTCCCAGCTGACGGATGGGATGTTTGTGTGTTGTCGTATTGTTTTTACCACAGATCGAAAGCGGATGGACTCGATGGATCCTTTGTCCCTGAAGAGGCTCTGCAGCGTCTGAAACAGGACCAACACACATCAGGTTCTCCTGTCTGTCTCTCGCTCTGTCTCTCTCTCTATGCGTGTCTCACACACACACACACACACACACACACACACACACACACACACACACACACACACACACACACACCTCAACAATCCAACGTTAGAAGTGAGTTGATTAAATGTTTGAGCCAATGAGGAACGAGTCATGTTCTAGAGAGGACCGAGCCGTGGGTGGGTGGGTGGGTGTGTGTGTGTGTGTGTGTGTGTGTGTGTGTGTGTTGCTGTCCTGCGTGTACCTTCCTGGTGCAGCTGATGGGCAGGTTTCCTACGAACACCGTCCTCTTTCTCTTCATCGCCTCCTCCTCTTTCCTGGCCTTCAGCCTCTGCCTCTTCATCACCCACTGCTCGGCCTCGCTCTCTCCGCCCGGCTCCGCCACGGCTTTCCTCTTGCTGCTCTTCCTCTTCTTCCCCGGCCCTCCCTCCTCCTCCTCCTCCTCGTCGGCGTTCTGTAAACTGATCTCCCTATAAACCAGCGCAGGAGAGAGAGAGAGAGAGAGACGAGACGGACGGTAAGAGAAAGAGAAAAGAAAGAGATTAGCAGCAGTAGAAGGTGGAGAGAACTGAGAGGGACGGATGTTAAAGAATCACAGAGGAGGTATGAATCCAAGAAATAGACATTTTTTGAGTAGTTTTTTTTAAGTAAAACAAAGAAGGCTGACAAAAACGAGGCTCATTTAGACGACCAAGCCTTCAAGAATGACGAAAACGGTAGCTGAATATGCGAGGAGGAAGAAACCATAAGCAGCTCTGTGGATTTATGAATGGACAGATGGAGCGATGTCCGTTTCTAAACACATATAACATTGGTTATTGACTAATCAAATATGCTGCCATAATAGATAGATAGATAGATAGATAGATAGATAGATAGACAGATAGATAGATGTCATAGATAGATAGATAGATAGATAGATAGATAGATAGATAGATGTCCTAGATAGATAGATAGATAGATAGATAGATAGATAGACAGATAGATAGATGTCATAGATAGATAGATAGACAGATAGATAGATGTCCTAATGTACACACCTTCACCCTTATGTCTACTGTGGATGATACTTGTGTTGTGTTTTTCTCATGCCATCAACCTGCCAGTAGTCACAATCTGGAATAGTGGTTGTGTCATTATATTATTATATTATGTGTATTTGCTGTATTGTTGTCTATTGTCTCTATTGTTTTAAGCCATCAACCTGCGAGGGACTGCAGATGAGAATTAGCCTGCATGGTGAAATCTGGCTAGCCTGGTGAGAGCGTCCTGATCTGGCGAGCTCCAGTTCTCCACTCACAGATCAGTCTGGCATCTTGAGACTAGAGAACATTTGGAGCCGTTCGCCAAACGACCGACCAATCAGCGTTGCTTTGGAGGCGGGTTTAGGTGTGACGCAAATGGGAAGCGACCGTTCAGTCTAAACAACGTGGCGGCGTCCACGGATGAGATGTGCGTAGCTAACGCGTGAGTTTGCTCTGAATTAGAAAGTATTCCTTCGTTGAAAGAAGAGCAACAAACGGCTCTGGAGGCTTTTCTCGGAGGAAAAGATGTCGTTGCTCTTCTCCCGACTGGTTTCGGCAAGAGTTTGATACATCGTTGATCTGATTGGTTGATTGGCCCGTCTATCACCAACATAGGTGGTGATGGACAGATGGTTTATCCAATCAGCTAACCAGGAGTTTCGCCCCTTCCCAAATGTTCTCCAACGGAAAGTTCCCAGATGGATATGCCGAGCAAATGCCGAGCAATCTGGCGGAGTCAGGTTCAAATCTGGCACATCTACATGTTGGACTCTGTGCTCGTGTTGATTAATAAAAATAAAACTCTGCACCTGTGCTCCAGCTTCTGGTCAGCTTCTGTTTTCTCTTTGAGCAGCTTCTTCTTCTTCTTCGGAGGCTGACCTCTGACCTCTGGGCTGGGCTTCTGGGGCTCGTTGGTTTCGGTGCTCTTCTGAACAAGCTGCAACGAGAACACAAAACCCCACACGGGACACGCTGAAGTACAAGTCTGGCTAGAGTCTATACTTCTCAGGAAATGTGTCGACAATAAGGAGAAAACAAATCAACATTTATAAACAAACAAGGGACCGAGAAAACTATTGTTATTGTCTCCATACGCAGAAACTGACGCGGACCCTGAGCGGCCCGTTGCTTTACGAGGGCCGTCAAATGTTTGCACGGGACTGAGGACCGACAAAAAGTGTGTGTCCTTAACGCCTTCGCACACCAGGTGTGTATTTAACGCCCAAAACAAAATAAATACACACACACACTCTGAAGCTTTCAGGACAGGTTTGATTTCTGCGTTTCTATGCATCCACCGAGAGCCTTTAGAGTAGTTTGACCACTCAGAGCCACCGTACACGCAAATGTCAGCATCCAAAATGACATCTGAACAGCTTGGCGAGTGTGTGTGCGTAAGTGCAAGTGTGTGTGTGTGTGTGAGAGAGTGTGAGTGTGTGTGTCTGTGCGTGCGTGTGTGTGTGTGTGTGTGTGTGTCTGTGTGTATGTGTCTGCGTGTGTGTGTGTCTGTGTGTGTGTGTGTCTGTGTGTGTGTCTCTGTGTGTGTGTGTGTGTGTGTGTGTGTGTGTGTGTGTGTGTGTGTGTGTGCGCGAGTGTGAGTGTGTGTCTCTGTGTGTGTATGTGTCTGTGTGTGTGTGTGTGTGTGTGTTACCTTGGGTGCAGGCTGGAACAGCAGTGGTCCAGCTGGTGTGGTGCTGCTGAACAGAGACGACAGCGACCCAGAGGCTGCAGACTCCTCCTGGAACAAACTCCCACACACCTGGCCCACCACGTAGTCGGCTGGTTGCCCCGGCAACGCCTCCTCACTGAGGACAAGACAAACCGTGTGACGGCGTCACGTTGGACTCTGGGTAATTGTGACGCCTTTTCTACAAACCAAACAATCGACTAGGGCTGCACCATATGAGGAGAATATCTCTCTGTCTCTCTCTCTCTCTCTGTCTCTCTCTCTCTCTGTCTCTCTCTGTCTCTCTCTCTGTCTCTCTCTCGCTCTCTCTCTCTCTCTCTCTCTCTCTGTGTCTCTCTCTCTCTCTCTCTGTGTCTCTCTCTCTCTCTCTGTGTCTCTCTCTCTCTCTGTGTCTCTCTCTCGCTCTGTCTCTCTCTCTCTCTCTGTCTCTCTCTCTCTCTCTCTCTGTCTCTCTCTGTCTCTCTCTCTCTCTCTCTCTCTCTCTCTCTCTCTGTCTCTCTCTGTCTCTCTCTTCAAGATATATATATAATATAATAATACTTTAACTACTGATGACACAGACTTTTACTGAAGTAACATTTTCACTGCAGGACTTTCACTTGTAACAGAGTTTGTTTACAGTCTAGTATTAGTACTTTTACTGCAGTAATCTGAATACTTCTCCCAGTGCTGCTGAAGATTGATTTGATTAAATGATTTCTTAAAAAGACACTTTGTTCTGTCTGCTGTCCACCTCCAGACCGTTCTTAGTCCATCTGAGCTCAGACTGTCTTCATTCACATTATATATGTGTAAACAAACCTCTTCTGCTCGGTCTTCTTCATGCTGTCTTCCAGATTATTCCAGCGTCACTTCCGGTTTCTTCTATATATTGAAAGTAGTAATTTATCAGGTTAACTGCAGTATTTACACGTAGTTCTACGACTTTAAACACTCATAATACGAGAGATACACACACGCTCACACGTTTTCCTCACCAACACACAGCGCGTTCTACTGTGAAGTATCTCCCACCGGGAACACGGTCACAGCGGCACAATGGTTCCTTTTTAATATACCTCGATTAACGTTGATTTAACACCAACGAACTGGACACTTTAGTTATTAAAAAAACGAGTGAGAATTAGACTTGAAGATAGAGCACATCAAACTACACTGTATATCTACGCTATTAGGTTTTGTTTTGAAATGTTCTGAGAAATGAGTGCAGCTTCGAAATGTGTCACTTCCGGTGACGCAGAGACGTCGGATGTTTTGGGTCGTTGCTAGATTAGAAGCTAAAACACCTTAAAAGCTACATTTGAAGAACGCCAACGGTAATTTATATCTGTATGCGTTATTTATATCTGTTTATGTCAGTTATGTTTCACATTGTGGCGGTTACTTGTAGGAAAACGGTTAGCTAACGTCATGCTAACGTCATGTTGTGGTGTTTAAAAGGTGGCTGCGATGGGAGTGGACCAGACGGAACCGGGGATGCCGGCGGACCCGGTGGGCAGGCGGGTGTCCTGCGACGGGGAGCGGGCCACGGTGCGGTATGTGGGCCCGGTGCCACCGACAGCAGGTGAGAAAGAACCGGAGTGAGACGGACATTTCTCACTCAGTCACCCTGTCACCCTGTCATTATCAATAACTAGTTAGGTCAGTGTTGGGAAGTAAGTACAGTCAATGCTGTACTGTATATGTGGGCCAGAACGGGCCTTTTGGGGGGGTGGGGGACATATCATAGTGGGGGGTCTGGGTGTAAAGTAACGTTACTTTAAGCCAGTGGTGTAGTCTACGTGATACGCAGGTAAACGCAGTATACCCACTAAAAAAGCTCCAGGATGTCCATATACCCACTTAAAAATGCCCAGTGCCACGCAACAACATACTTTGCATTATATTTTTGATATATAAGGTAAATATAAGGTATTTCTACGTAAATCGGTGCATAAAAGTGTATCAGAATACAGGAAATTAAGTCTTTGACGCTCAAAATTCCCCTGTTGGAGGACACCCAGACCCCCCACTATGATATGATGATATATTGGTGCTGAAACTTGAATCTTATACCAAGAAAAGAACATAAAACAAACAAACCAGCAGATGTGCGGCAGACACGTGTGGATCCTGAGGCCGCGCGCTAACACCAACACTAACCCAGTTTGTGTTTCCTGTGCTCAGGGCTGTGGCTCGGCGTTGAGTGGGATAACCCCGAGCGAGGTAAACACGACGGCAGCCACGAGGGAGTCCAGTATTTTACATGCAGGTAATTCTCAGTGGTTACTGTCACGTTATCACAACATGAAGCTACAAGCTGAAAGCTGGAAGTCCCAGTGCTCCTGTGCTGTTTCCTCAACACGTTCTCACACTCATCTCGTAAAATACGGACGCCTGGTCAGCTGCCTCTGGCGTTGTTGTTGGCGCTAAAAGTCTCCTTTAGCGTCAGATCTCGACGCGCTTTATCTAAACACGCTCAAAAGTGACGTGGGTGGGCTTATAAAAAGGTACGTTTCCATGACACGCGGGACAAGAACGGGACGGTTGGGTTTAGATAAAGAAGAACGGGACAGTTGGGTTTAGATAAAGAAGAACGGGACAGTTGGGTTTAGGAAAAGAAGAACGGGACGGTTGGGTTTAGGTAAAGAACAGCGGGACGGTTGGTTTTGGTAAAGAAGAACGGGACGGTTGGGTTTAGATAAAGAAGAACGGGACGGTTGGGTTTAGATAAAGAAGAACGGGACGGTTGGTTTTGGTAAAGAAGAACGGAAGAACGGGACGGTTGGGTTTAGGTAAAGAACAACGGGACGGTTGGTTTTGGTAAAGAACGGGACGGTTGGGTTTAGGTAAAGAAGAACAGGGACAGTTGGGTTTAGGTAAAGAAGAACGGGACAGTTGGGTTTAGGTAAAGAAGAACGGGACAGTTGGGTTTAGGTAAAGAACGGGACTGTTGGGTTTAGGTAAAGAACGGGACAGTTGGGTTTAGGTAAAGAAGAACGGGACTGTTGGGTTTAGGTAAAGAAGAACGGGACAGTTGGGTTTAGGTAAAGAAGAACGGGACGGTTGGGTTTAGGTAAAGAAGAACGGGACGGTTGGGTTTTGGTAAAGAAGAACGGGACAGTTGGGTTTAGGTAAAGAACAACGGGACGGTTGGTTTTGGTAAAGAACGGGACGGTTGGGTTTAGGTAAAGAACGGGATGATTGGTTTTGGTAAAGAAGAACGGGACAGTTGGGTTTAGAAAAAGAAGAACGGGACGGTTGGGTTTAGGTAAAGAAGAACGGGACAGTTGGGTTTAGGTAAAGAAGAACGGGACGGTTGGGTTTAGGTAAAGAAGAACGGGACGGTTGGGTTTAGGTAAAGAAGAACGGGACGGTTGGGTTTAGGTAAAGAAAGACGGGAGCTAGGACGGTTGGGTTTAGGTAAAGAAGAACGGGACAGTTGGGTTTAGGTAAAGAAGAACGGGACAGTTGGGTTTAGGTAAAGAAGAACGGGACAGGGTTTAGAAGAAACGGGACTTGGGTTTAGGTAAAGAAGAACGGACGGGTTAGGTTTAGGTAAAGAAAGAACGGGGCGGGTTGGGTTTTAGGTAAAGAAGAACGGACGGTTGGGTTTTCGGTAAAGAAGAACGGACGGTTGGTTTTAGGTAAAGAAGAACGGGCGTTGAGCACGACGCGGGACACGATCCCTGGTCTCCGGGGTGAAAGTCCCGTGTTGTTTGATCCATCCTCCCACACATGCTCACACACAGACTTACACACACACACACACACACACACACACACACACACACACACACAGTAATAATAAAAAGTAATCCGTGTTTATTTGAAACATGTAATCTAAAAGATTTTGTCCCCGATGGATTCTCCCAGAAACCCTAAAGGCGGCTCCTTCGTCCGTCCCGCGAAGGCGAGCTTCGGAGTGGACTTCCTGACCGCCCTGCAACAGGTGTACCAGATCAAAGAGGAGGTGCTGAGTGAGGAGATCGCCATCTCCTCCAAGAAGCTCAAGTGGGCGTTCAAGGACTGCTGCAGGTACGCTGCCCGGCGGACAGCTTGTGTCCTCGCACCGAACGAGCCGTCTGTCGGCTGTCAGACGCTGCAGCTCTGCTCCACATCGGGACATAACACAGATTACACCGTGATTGTAATTTGGTCTTAAAATGCTCATATTATGCTCATTTTCAGGTTCATAATTGTATTTAGAGGTTATATCACAATAGGTTTACATGGTTTAATTTACTAGCCTAGGACTACTAGCCAGTCAGAAGCAGAGTATGAGGGCCCTGACAGTACCTAGGTAAGGACTACTAGCCAGTCAGAAGCAGAGTATTAGGGCGTGTCCTGACAGTACCTAGGTAAGGACTACTAGCCAGTCAGAAGCAGAGTATGAGGGCGTGTCCTGACAGTACCTAGGTAAGGACTACTAGCCAGTCAGAAGCAGAGTATGAGGGCGTGTCCTGACAGTACCTAGGTAAGGACTACTAGCCAGTCAGAATGTGTGTTCCAAAGTGACCACGTTTGTTTCTGAAGTAAAGGCTGGACTACCTCGGGGACTTTGGGCTTTTTCACTTTGTAAACCTATAACATGCACAAAAAAAGATATATAACACAATAAAGGAAAGGGGAAAAGCCAAAAAGCGTAATGTGAGCACCTTAATAGGTCAGGGTGTGAGGACATATTTCCTTATATTGATTCCACTGTTGTTCTCGTTTTTTTGTCTCGACAGTTTTGAGAGTCGTACGTCGGTGTTGTTTGATTTCTGCGAAGTGAACGGGCCCGGGGCGGAGGGAGAAGTCAGAAAAACAACACCACGTATCTTTTTACACACACGGGACTCTCTGACGTGGCTTTCTGTTTCAGACGCTGCTTCTCCCGAGGACGTTTGTCGTCACCAGGCGTAAGTTCTCTCAGTCTCGACGCCGTTGCTCGGCTGGTTTAGATTCCTCACGATGATGCAAAACTGTCAACAAAACTATAAACCATATGTGATAACGAAACAAGTAGATGATTGATCGTTCAGTCGATTAACGGGAAATTCATTTAAGTTTATTTAAGTTACCCTTTAGATAAGACAACCCTTTATTGCTCATTCCCAAGAGGGGGAAACCTGTTTTCGCAGCAGCACAAGGAAATAATTAAGCACAGATACATGGAGAAAATATAAGAGGTATTTAATATATGTTTACGGTGAAATGCTTGAGTGTTGAGTTGTTGTAAGACTGTTAGGTTGTGGTTGTTGTCAGCGTGAATGTCCGCGGCTCCTTAACAGCAGCGAGCAGACGTGGAGTGGCTGGGCCTGAGCGGGACTCTGCTGTCCTGCTGGGAGGACGTGGCTGCCATCGCACAGCAGCTGGACCAACTGGACTCACTTCAGCTCAGGTGTGTGTGTGTGTGTGTGTGTGTGTGTGTGTGTGTGTAATTCTCTCCTTCCACTAAACACTTCTGGTTTTGGTTTTTAGTGACAACAGACTGCGTTTGCCCTCCGACCCCTCGGCTCACTGCCAGGCTTTCTGCAACCTCAAAGTCCTCGCCCTCAACAGATGCGACCTCACCTGGCCACAGGTACCATCGTAGAGCTGGCTCTATGGCTCTGTGTTGAATCTACGCTGTAGCCCGACACGCACCTCTCCAGAAACACACCGGCTCTGCTATTCCCGTCACAATGGCTTGGACACTTACCTAAGCTATGACATAGGCACAGGCTCTGCGTAGAGCATACTGCTCTAAATCGGCCTTAAAACCTTCCACATACACACACCCACACACACACACACACACACACACACACACACCGTACAGCTGTCTGTTGATTCTGCTTGCAGAGTTTCTTCATGATTTCTTCCTCTCTCTGCTGGTCTCTGGTCAGATCCTGGAGTGCGCCCCCATGTGGCCACAGCTGGAGGATCTGTGTGTAGAAGAAAACAACATCACAGAGCTGCAGAGGTAACGCCGTCACTTGTTTCCTTCAGTCCAAGGGGCGGTGCCATTCGTGGGGCCCAACCCAAAACCTTGGGCGGTCCAGACAGACAGACAGACACACGCACACGCACCTGAGCTGAAGTGTGTCCAGTTTGTCTCCATTTCTGGCAGCTATTTGCACTATTTCTCAAGCCATTTGATAATAGAAACACAAATCTGTACATCATTTGGGAAAAACATGATAGTTGCCACGGAAAGACTGCATAGGATTGTCATAAAGTGTGCATGTCTGTAAGGGCGAGACTCATGGGTATCCCGGGAACCCATTTTTATTCAGTTATCTTGAGGTCAGGGGACCCCTTTGAAAATGGCCATGGCAGTTTTTCCCTCGCCAAAATGTAGCCTAACTTTGGAGCGTTATTTAGCCTCCTTCCCGACAAGCTAGCATGACATTTCATATGATACCACTGTCTCCTTTATCTTCTTTCTCTAGCTTTGAATCAGAGCTCGCAGCCTCTGAAAGACCGTCAGGTTGTCCTAAACGATTGGGGGGCTTTTGAGAAAACAAGTCGGGGCTGGAGCCCCCGAAGCTCCGCCCCTGCTCCAGTCTGATGTATGTGACATTCAGACTGCGTTCACGTCGTGTAACGGTGATGTGTTTTGATGTTTTAAAGGCCTGACGGAGTGCTGCAGTCGCTGAAGAGTCTCAATGTGTCCTGTAATCCTTTAGAGCAACGCAGCGTGCTCAGCATCGCGGCTCTGCCCAGGTACAGGACACTTTGACATCATTACACCAACACTACGGTTCAAATTAGGAAAACTTGTTCCGTTGTTTGACATCATTTAGGTTTAAACCCACGCCGTTGTTTTTTGTGTGTTTGCAGGCTGGAGCAGCTGAAGTTGATTAAGATCGGACTGTCCGACATTAGATTTGACGACGCCGCTCCTGGTAAAAATAACACATTTTAATGAATACTTACTTCCATTTCACTGTTGCGTTATATTTATGATTGTCTCATTTTATTTTCCTCATTGCAGAAGTGTTTTAGTCCTGGTTCAGTGATGTAACGCACGTTTGTTTTGAGCTGATGACATTATAACCTGTGTTAGTTAGCTGATTATTGAGTGTAACTGCCGAGTCTTTCCCCCGTAGGATCTCAAACGGCCTTGTTCCCAGCACTGAAGAATCTCAACCTGGATGACAACAACATCTCTGAGGTCAGTGGCGTTTATTTCTGCTCAGACGTGGAACACAACAACTTATTCAGGAGATATTCAGGCCGCACGTACACAGGTATATTGTTTTTTAAATGTTGCTTTTTTTTCTGCGTTTTGGCCTTTCATCGCACAGACAGACACACACACACACAGACAGACACACACAGATACACACAGAGACAGATACACACAGAGACAGATACACACACACACACACAGACAGAGACAGATACACACACACACACACACACACACATATACAGATACACACACACACACACACACACACACACACACACACACACACACACACACACACACACACACACACACACACACACACATATACACACAGATACACACACACACACACACAGACAGAGACAGATACACACACACACACACAAACAGCCAGAGACAGATACACAGACAGACACACACACAGACACACACCCGCACATACCCGTTTTTATTACATCATGAGGACCAGTGTTTTGCCCTCTCGTCCACGCAAACTGCGTTTTAGGTCACTGAAAACACATCTTTTGTAGAACTCCTTCCAGGGTGAAGATGTTGTGTGTGTGAGCACCGTTATCTCCTTTTGTGAGGTGTCACACATGAGGCGAAATTTCGTGCAATGGCAGGCCGACATGTCCAAAATAGAGCTGGTTCTAATGGCCGACTAATGGTCGGCTGTCTTATATGTTGGCACATACATGTGCAGTTACTCTTCCCCTCTGTTGAGGAACAGAGGCGTCAGAAGATAGATTTACTAAACAACAGCCTTGGACCTGGAAAACATTTAAATGCTCATATTATGCTTTTTGGCTTTTCCCCTTTCCTTTATTGTGTTATATATCTTTTTTGTGCACATTATAGGTTTACAAAGTGAAAAAGCCCAAAGTCCTCCCCAAAGGGACTTACCATCTCCAACAGAAAACACTGTTCACAAACTGCTCCAAACAGCTCTACTGTAGTCCAGCCTTTACTTCAGAAACAAACGTGGTCACTTTGGAACACACGTTATAATGCTCGCCTAGCTGCTAGCATGGCACGCCCTCATACTCTGCTTCTGACTGGCTAGTAGTCCTTACCTAGCTACTGAGCAAGCATGTAGTCCTTACCTAGCTACTGAGCACGTAGTCCTTACCTAGCTACTGAGCGTGTAGTCCTTACCTAGCTACTGAGCGAGCATGTAGTCCTTACCTAGCTACTGAGCACGTAGTCCTTACCTAGCTACTGAGCATGTAGTCCTTACCTAGCTACTGAGCACGTAGTCCTTACCTAGCTACTGAGCATGTAGTCCTTACCTAGCTACTGAGCAAGCATGTAGTCCTTACCTAGCTACTGAGCATGTAGTCCTTACCTAGCTACTGAGCAAGCATGTAGTCCTTACCTAGCTACTGAGCATGTAGTCCTTACCTAGCTACTGAGCATGTAGTCCTTACCTAGCTACTGAGCATGTAGTCCTTACCTAGCTACTGAGCATGTGCGACTGCCAACAAAGATGTTCCAGCAGTGAGAGGTCTCACTCTGTAGCTAAAACAGAGACCTGAACACAGGGTGAAAAGAGGAGCTGCAGCAATGAGCAGTACAACTAAAATATGGTGTGTTTTGATAATTAATTAAACCATGTAAACCTATTCTGGTACAACCTCTAACTACAATTATGAACCTGAAACGTACCCCCGGCAGTCCTCCAAAGTACCCCTAGGGGGACACGGACCCCCTGCAGTCCTCCAGAGTACCCCTAGGGGGACACAGACCCCTGCAGTCCTCCAGAGTACCCCTAGGGGGACACGGACCCCCTGCAGTCCTCCAGAGTACCCCTAGGGGGACACGGACCCCCTGCAGTCCTCCAAAGTACTCCTAGGGGGACACGGACCCCCATTTGAGAACCACTGCTTTAGGTAATAGCTTTTCTTACAGGCTTCTGGTTGGCCAACGTGGATGTAGGGTTAGAGTTGGTTTGACTCCTCACAGCGCTTCAACCATAGACTGTAAACATAATGGAGGAAAGCTGGAGCTCCTTAAAGCTGCATTCTCTCTGATATCCAGCAGGGGGCGACTCCACTGGATCCAGAAAGTCTGTTTCTCTAGAAGTCTATGAGAACGTGACCCACTTCTCTCTTGACTTATTAGCTCGGTCAACCTTTTTTATAATGAGTTCATAGTCTCAGTCGCTAGTTTCAACACAGCGTCATGGTCATGTTCAAACATGACTGAAAAAGGAAACTAAAAAGCCATAGACTATGTTTACAGTCTATGGCTTCAACAGAGTTTTTTTGTGATTTATATTTGGACACATTTTGGACACAACTGCTGGTGTGGATGGGATCTGTTTTGCGTGTTCATGTGGACTAGGCCTCAGTTATCCAGCTGTTAAATGGACTAAAAGTATGAAACCGTATTACTGTATTTCAATTAAGCTTGTGGCTCATTGAAAGAGCTACTACTCAGCATCACTGATGGGCATGGCTGTCTCTCTCTCTCTGTCTCTCTCTCTCGGTCTCTCTCTCTCGGTCTCTCTCTCAGTGGCGTGTGGTGGACGAGCTGGCCAAGCTTCCCGGTCTGGTTCAGTTTTCGTGTAGCGGTAACCCGCTGGCGAGCAGTGACGGAAACCCCAAAACAGCCACTCAGATGCTGATCGCCAAACTGGGACAACTGGTCCTCCTCAACCGAAATATTGTGAGCTGAACCTGTGTGTGTGTGTGTGTGTGTGTGTGTGTGTGTGTGTGTGTGTGTGTGTCTGTGTGTGTCTGTGTGTGTCTGTGTGTGTGTGTGTGTGTGTGTGTGTGTGTGTGTGTGTGTGTGTGTGGTGAAAGAGTGTCAGGAATAAGCTTCGGAGCGAGTCCCACACAGTACGCACTTTTTAAGGACCGCTGCAGTAAGAACTAAAAGTATGAATTTCAAACTCAGCCTGTGTGTGTGTGTGTGTGTGTGTGTCTTGCCATGGTTTCCATCAGCTGCGCCCTGAGGACAGGAGGGGGGCGGAGCTCGACTACATCAAGATGTTCGGCGAAGAGTGGCTGAAGGCCGGAGGGGCGAGTCAGCTCAGCACCCAGTTCGCCAGTCAGCACCCTCGTTACCAGAGTCTCATCAACAGTGAGTCACACGCCCACAGTTACCAGGATTTAAAGGAGCAGTCCCTGAAATTAGTGCACGTGTCCACTGGCAGCGTCCTTTCTAAGTGAGCAGCCGCAGAAGGCATTCTGGGAGCGCCCCGCCCTCTGATTGGTTGATTGCACGTTACGCCCAAAACCCACCTCTGATTAATGAAGACACTAAGGTCAACCCTTTAGAACCATGCGCCCAGCGCACGGAGCCTTTTTGCTGCCGTTTAAACTAGCAAAAGTGGATTTGGACACGCCCTAAACACACCTGCAGCAGGCGCTTCACACCTGACGGGTTCCACTGTCTCTACTTACAGAGCAGAGCCTGAGCTCACACGCTGGAGATTCCCCCACAATGATGATAACGATGCAGATGGTCTTGTGTTTCAGAGTACGGCGCTCCAGAGGAAGGCGAGTTCAAGAAGCAGGAACCCTTCGCCCTGAAAAACCAGCTGTTAAGTAAGCCCCACTCCTGTCTGCTCCCTGATTGGCTGATGAATAAAACAGGCCGGTAATAAACACAATGCAATGTGACGTAGGGCTGCACGGTGTGAGGGAAATATGTCGTTGAATATCTTGATAACGATATAACCTGCGATGAATAATCAGATATTGAAGTGTTCTCAGTTCTGCTGTCGTCAGCGTTCTGCTAAAACTCAACACACTGCTTGTTGAGTTTAAAACGAATGAAAGGAAATCATTTCCATCTTCTTTTAATCGAACACACTGAACATTGAGTTGAATATAAAAGGCAGCACAAGAAATCTCTGAGTGCCTTTAGCGATGTGTTTGTTGCTCCAGTTGATATCGTGATAATGATATAAAAACAGGATGTTGTGCAGCCCTGTTGATTGATCGGTTTGAGTCATTTTTTTATGAAAAAGTGGGGAAAAAAAGTCTAACGTGTGTGATGTCAGCTTGTTAAATGTGAATATTGTTCTAGTTCCTTCTCTGCTCTGGGACAGGACACTGAATATCTTTGAGTCGTGGACAAAACAAGACATTAGAGGTCAACTTGGACTTTTTGGGAAACACTGATCCACATTTTTCACCATCTTCTGACATTTTAGAGACCAGACAACTCATCCAGACAAAAAAAATCGACACATTAATGTAATTATTGCGGCTGTAAGCAGTCCAACGAAGTTGTGTGGCGAGGGACTGACCACTGACAGACGCTTGAACACAACTGTGACGCGCTCCACATTGTACTGCAGTGATTTCATTCTTCCTGTCCCACACGTACTACACAATAAGCACTGCAGGTACCGATGTAAAATGAGCTTGTGAGTAGAAAATAATCACATTAGTGCGGCGGTCAACAGAAAGTGTTCACTCCCAGGCTCCCCTCCGTCAAAACCCCCCAAAAACCCAGGTGCACAGGTGAAGCAAACGAACATCTAATCACTCCCGCTCAAACCGCCCACCACCCACAATACACGTGCACAACGCAACAATCAACAAGCAACACAAATGGGACCACAAACAGCATACAGTATGTGGCTCCTACACCAACCGTTAGCTGGGGGTTGGAGCAGATTTCCTGCCAGAGTCAAACCACTGACGTCGTCTCTCCTCCGCAGAGATTAACTTTGTGTTCCCGGACGACGCCGACCGGAAGCCCATTGAGAAGAAACTTCCAGGTAAATCAACAGAAAAGTGTTGTGTATTTTTCCTCTGGGAGCTTTTGTAACACTCGACTCGAGCGTCTGTTTCCGAATGACCGTGACGTCTAAAAGGCCTTCCAGCGGGGTTACAGAGCGTGTGTTCTGTTCTGCAGCGTCCATGGTTGTTCAGAAGGTGAAGGGACTCCTGTACAGACTGCTGAAGGTTCCTGCTGCTGATCTGAAGCTCACCTACACCTGCAACAAGGTAAGACGTGTCCCTCCCTCCCTCCCTCCCACACACCACTGGTACTGTGGAAAAACCTCAAACGTACGTACAACAGCACTTAGGAATACAATACAATACTCAGGCCAGGGCCAGCCCATACATCGTGTAATGACAACGTCCTGCTACTACAGGGGTGTCAAACTTCACTAAGGGCCACGCTGGAATATGAGGGCATTGACATGCTTGTATTTAAGAGAAAAAGTCAAACATTTAAATGATTGCAGGCCTCATATTGCTTTCTCACTTGCAGTTGTGGGCATCATAAAGCCCTAAAAAAAGAAAAAAGGTCCTTCGCCATCATAGAAAAGAAAACGCCAAAACAGGTGGAACAAAGCAACAAAACTGTCTTAAAAACATTGGAAAATGTGACATAAGCATTGAAAAAAAGCGCCTGAAACGTCGGAAAAAATCAACAAAAACGTCGGAAAATAGCACCACAAATAGCAAGATTTGCGAGGGGCGGGATATGGCCCGCGGGCCTCGAGTTTGACACGTGTCCTACTACATCAACTGACAATACTGCTGTACGTTTACTACACGAAGCTAAGTAAGTAGTAAGCTAGGAGTAAACACTGATCGATATTTTCTGATATTTTAGAGACCAAACAACTCATCCATTAATCAACGATGAAAATAATTGTTAGCTGCAGCCCAAAAACGCGACTTGTTAGTTCAACGATAGTATCAGTAAGTTAACTATACTGTTATATAAATATAACTAGGTTGTATTCTTCTTGAACAGTTCCAACGAAGCTTTGATTCCTGACTAAGTATTAACATCCCTGAGCCAGTGTCACGTACTAAAGAGAAGTTCCGTTTTCTTTTCCAGAAGGTGGGGACAGAGTTTGAGATCGACAGCGACCTGAAGACGCTACAGTTTTACTCCATAGAGGACGGAGACCAGGTGTTGGTGCGCTGGTCCTGACCCGGGACCAGCGGTGAAGATCCGGCCGCTCGGTCCACGGCAGAGACAGAACAGAGACAGAACTTCTGTGTTCGACCGAGACACAGACTCACACTGGATTGTGCGTCTCAGAAACTAAACTGCACCACGCTCCTTCGGGACTTCCCTCAGAATCGTCCCTGAGTGAAATCTACTCTAAGTCATTCAAGCATTTTTGTTGCAGCTCAGTCTCACTCCCAGCAGTTTTGAACACGCTTTCAGAACCATTTTATTTGTCACTGTAAAACCTTGTCACAACGAAATGAAAGTGCTACTCCTTCTGGTGCCTAGAAGTATACATTCATACGCACTAGAGGATGGATACCGACGGTACCGGCCGGGCCGGGTTCAGACAGATATTTAGAAATGATGTTGGGGTTCTGGTCGGGCTCGGTCACATCAGCGCGATGAGGCATTGAACATTTTACATTTTAAAACAGCTGATTATGTAGGTGCGCGCCTGTGTTAACGCCGATGCTCTCATCTGTTGACATTTCTGAATGCCTTCCTACAGCTGCTTCATAAAAGATTTCCACACAAACAAACGTACTTGTGTCGTTAGTCTGAGAAAAAAAAATGAGATTTTACCCGTCGGGCTCTGACATAAATATCTTAATGCCTGTCGGGCTTGGGCCGGGTTCGGTTACTGCTCTGTCGGACCCTTCCACAAACCATACCCTCACATACACATAATGGGACCCTTGAATCACGCCGTACTCCCACACCAAGAAATCTTAGGAAAAGTGCAAATGCAGTGCCAAACAGGCCAGGTAATCATTCAGCATGACGAAGTCCTATTTCTGTAACTGAATGTTCAGCGTTGTGATGGCTGCGGAGAAAACGCCGTCTCTGAACCTGGATGTGGAGGGTTCTGACAGACCTGTAAACGCCTTCCCGGGTGAGAGGAGTCCTCGATTGTTTGTTTTTTGCCCTGCTGAGGTAACAGGATGCTGTCAAGCGTGGGCAGCGAGCAGCCAATGATCTTTTCTGCAGACCGGATGTCATCGGGGCCTTTGTGTCCTTTAGTCTCAGTCAGACGCAGGGGGCTCCAACCCCACCCCCCAATGCCTGATCCCATCGACACTCTTGGCCTCACTTTCAACGTGCAGGGTAAAACAACGTAGTCAGGGACACGCGGGACGTGACCCCCGGTCTCTGGGGTGAAAGTCCTGTGTTGTTTGACCCATTCTGAGGATTCAGATGCAGCTGTACGATCCGTGTTGATGTGTTTAATAAACTATAAGATGATCATATAGTCGGTTTCTGGTCATTTTAACGTAACTGGTGCAGTAAGTGAAGGTTGAGTCATAGAGACTAACTACAGGCGGGGCTGTAGAGTGAAGAACTCACTCGTTTATTTTCGGTTACAATCTCAGTTTCATTTCTATGTTTTTGTGGCCTTTTTATGTTTTTTTTGACAATTATTTAGACGTTTTTGTCGCCTTTTTTTACTTTTTCAGACATTTGTCGCCTTTTGAAAAAAAACTGTACGCTCTTGGTCTAGATCAACGACATTTCCAGGATAACTGCCTCACCTTCCTCTCTCTGTGTGTTGCTGTAACAACAACAACAACAAACTCCGAGCTAGCGAGCTACACGCTTAAAATATCAAGTTCTGAAGAAGATGTGGACGGTGCAACAAGTCAGACCTGCTGGTTCCTTCAGGGAACGATTGTAAAGATTTACTAAGAATATGTTAGATCATTTCCTCTCTAACTGGGAGGTTTTGGGACTGATTGGTGGGATTGCTGTGGACGAAGTACACACGGAGATACACTGGTAAGAGATAATGAGGTGTAACCATGTATCAGCTCATTTAAATAGCTCACGTTACAGTATTGGGTCAACGGTTAACTTCATTTAATGTTGCATGTGGCGTTTTCGTCTGCGGGGTGCAGATGTTCCACCAGAGCAGAAGTGTGGTGCGAGACCAACCGAAGATGATCTAAGCAGGTTGTTGCTCGTCGAGGTGTCTAAAATCAGGAATGAATGGACAACGGGGAGGCTGACACGGAGGGCAGTTGCCACCGTTACTCAAGACCCATTTTCAGTTGACTATGCCTTTTAATTCCTTTTATAAGCTGCGTTAAAACGACTCATTTTCTCATCACTATATGACATAACTCACCGGACTGATTGAGTATAGTTAAACATGTTTTATTGAGGCTGTACAGGCTGCCAATGTCCTTTCTTTGGCTCATAGTTTAAAGACAAACATGGGAAGTCATAGCCGCCTGTTCCTTTTTAAGGTTTTGCAGCTTATTTCGAATCTTTTTTTATATATATATATATATATATATATATATATATATATGTGTATATGTGTGTTTTCGTCGCTTTTTTTAATACACGGTATGTTAGTCCCCGCAATAATACATTCTGGGCTTTTCCCGAAGTTTTTGTTGCATTTTTTGACGTTTTTGTCGCGATAATAATCTTTTCTTTTCATCACAGGAAAAACAACCTAAATAAACTAAAAGTAGATTTTCTTCCGGGCTAATGATGCGTTCCAGACACAACTTTTAGCCTGTAAGTTACGACTTAAAGTCACGACTCACGACTGTAGCGCTCCAGGCAAAGTCACGACAAACCCTTCTAGCTAGCGTTACCTAACGTTAGCTAGCGGATACCTAACGTTGACGTTAGCTGGCGCTAGCTGATACTAGCGATTTCTAGTCTGTGACATATTTTGAGCTTCATTTAATAAACATAACCTGTAGTAGTACACAATCGTATGTGTATTGTTTTGATTACAATGTGCGGAATTACTTTACGTTGCCTATTTATTTCTATTTCTCTCCGTTAATCACCGGCGTCTGTACAGCATCAACAGGAGGCGCCATTGTTGTGGGGTGACAACAGGGGTCGCTTTTTTGTGTGTGACATCAAAAACTGTAACTGGGAGTACAACGATCTGGTACCAGTTCACGGGGAGTAAGTTACGGGTTTGACTGCCGTTGCAGGACGCTTTCACGGGTAGAAGGTGGTGAAAATACATCAGATCAGTGCATAAACTCCAGTACTCTCTGATACCGACAGTGTTGGGAAGGATACTTTCAAAACGTATTCCGTTACAGAGTACAGAGTACATGCCCAAAAATGTAATTTGTAACGTATTCCGTTACGTTACTCAATCTGAGTAACGTATTCTGAATACTTGGAGTACTTCCACATTGAACTGCATGTTATAAGTAGGAATGCAGCCATCACATCCAGCTCACTAAACAGGCCTGTTCTGGTGTGTTCTTCTGGTCCAACTGGCTGAATGTGGACCTGAACAAGCAGATAGGTTGTTGTATTTGTAGTCCTGAACTGCAAACTACAAAACTCTAACCGCAGTCTAAGCTACCACGAGCTAATCTTAGCTAACGTTAGCTAACATGTCAAACGGAGCGAGTCTTTCAACGGCTCTGGGTCTAGTTAATCAGCACGTAGGAGAATGTAAAGTCACACGTCAGCTATAAAACAGCAAGGTGAGCAGTAACACTACAGCAGACGACTACGCTGGGCTACAAATACTTTAAGATGCTTCTTCAGGTTGGAGGTGGAGGAATCTGGACGCTGAAAGGAGGCTGGTTGCTGGCAGCAGAGGCTGCCCCGTTATATTTCCTTCTCCCTTCTCTTTCTTTAATGTGAAACGCTGTTTGTATTTCCCAGATAGGAACCATTCCTGCCCTGGCTCTGTTGCTCCATCTCTACCTCTATCAGTGATCAATAGCTCATTTTTCGTTTTCATATTGGGGCTTCTGGGAAATACGTGGCGTTGCGAGAGTGAATAAACCCGTGAACCAGAGGTATCGTCATGTAATCCATTGATTTCAGCAATGTAACTGTAATCTAAATACCAGCTATTTAAATTGTAACTGTAACGGAGTACAGTTACTCATAGTTTGTATTCTGAATACGTCACGCCGGTACATGTACTCCGTTACTCCCCACCACTGGATACCGATACCAGCATTTTAGGCGTTATCGGGACTTGTCAGATACTGGTATCGGCATCAGAACATCTCTTGTCTCAACGTCGGGTTTATATGATGAGTCTTTTAAAAAAAGAAACAGGTTTTTAGTTGTCTTTCCTTTTTTATTTTGGATGAAAACACAGACTCGTATCAGCGACTGAAACTAAATGATCACTGCTCAAGTCTTCATTGTAAAAAAACAAAAACAAAAAAAAAACACAAAACGAAACGATGCTCACATGAGAAGTACAAACACCTCGGTCTGCACACATCTTCACAGTAATCATCATCGTCATCAGGTAGATCTCAGGAAACATCAGCACCGTTAAAAACATCCGAGAATGTCGTCTGCATATCAGGAAATTATTTACAAGTTCATATAAAAAATACACTGTGAGTAGTAGCACAAACAAGAGGACCGTAGTGGTGATGGACATCCAAAAACACTGAGCAAACATGTCAGTTTTAGGGGAAAGAAATGTTATTTTCTCATATAGGATTGCTAAAATATAGAATAATGTTCAGATTGGTAGTTTTATTTGACCAACGAACAACTTCTAGTTTAATTTAAACATTTTCTTAAGCTTTATCTCGAGTGTGTCTGTTAGTCACCTTATTACAAGTGAAACAAGAAGAACACGTCTCTGACAGTTTTATATCTAATTACAGTTTGATATATATCATATAAAATATAAAATAAGATTTCTCAGTCAGATAATCTTTCTTTCAGGTGAGTTTAAAGGACAAAATGGACCTAGGGGTTAATAACGTGTGTGTGTACCGAGTCGACCGTTCTCTGGGACGTTTTCATGCTAATTGAATGCGTCTGTAGCTTTAAACAAGCTAGCGCAGACCGCTGGTTAGCTGCTAACGCTAGCTCTACGGGTCAGAGGGTTAACCTCTATTTCTACACCACTAACAAGGCTCAAAATATCACCACACTTCCACGGTGGCATCATGAGGTCCCTCCATGTTAACACAAGCAGTGAGAACGTTGTAGGCGTTCGTGGTTCGTCTGGTCGTGACTGTTTCCCAAGATGGCGCCCGCATGTAAACACGACCGCTAATGTCTTTGTAATAAACACGTCTTTGTACGCCTACAACGTTCTCACTGCTTGTGTTAACATGGAGGGACCTCATGATGCCACCGTGGAAGTGTGGTGATATTTTGAGCCTTGTTAGTGGTGTAGAAATAGAGGTTAACCCTCTGACCCGAAAGCTAGCGTTAGCAGCTAACCAGCGGTCTGCGCTAGCTTGTTTAAAGCTACAGACGCATTCAATTAGCATGAAAACGTCCCAGAGAACGGTCGACTCAGTACACACACACGTTATTAACCCCTAGGTCCATTTTGCGCCGGATTTGTCCTTTAAGGTTTTGTCAGAAACCTTTTCAAGGCCCTTAGAGTCCTTCCCTCGAGTATTTGATCATCCCAAAAAGACAAGAGTTAATATCTGATTGTTTCTCGCAGTTATCTTTCAGACCACATATATAAGAAATACGATATAAAAACACACGTCCAGTACGGTATCAGTTGATTATCTGGTATCAATAAAAGCGTTTTTTTTTAGTTCACCTGCTGCCTTTAAAAAAGCTCCCTGTACTTTAGGTTTAGAGTCCCTTTGTAATCGGACTCCGTGTTGAAGAACAAACACCGATCAGAAACAGATCATTATCTCCTCAAGTATGACATCGTTAGAAACAGCTTCCCAGGGCCCGAAACAAACCCACGTAAGAACTCTTACAACGATCGTACAAATGTTCAATTCAAGTAGGAACTTGACTTAACGCTCCTGTTGTCCTCGGGGGGCAAAAGTAACACGGATGGTTCTCTCCACAAGTAAAAGAAATGGTTATGTCACTAATGTCATTGAGTTTATAAAAGAACATAGAAAAAACAACTTTGCATTTCAATTTGGACCCAGAAAAAGTAGAAGTCGCATTGGTCGACGGGAAGACAACGTAAGGGTTAAGTGTGTGTAGTTTTTGGTTCCCCAGGGGCAGCAGCGGCGTCGTCGTCGCTCTGCACACGTCACGGGGTCGGCTCCACGCAGCGGGCGCCGTCGGTGCCGGCCGGGCAGCGGCAGGAGAAGCCGCCGAGCCGCGGCAGACACAGGTGAGAGCAGCCGCCGTTGTCCGAGCAGTAGTTGTAAACTAGACAGAGAGAGAGACAGAGAGAGAGAGAGAGAGAGAGAGAGAGAGAGAGAGAGACAGAGACAGAGAGAGAGACAGAGACAGAGAGAGAGAGAGAGACAGAGAGAGAGAGACAGAGAGAGAGAGACAGAGAGAGAGAGACAGAGAGAGAGAGACAGAGAGAGAGAGAGAGAGAGAGACAGAGAGAGAGAGAGAGAGACAGAGACAGAGAGAGAGAGAGACAGAGAGAGAGAGAGAGAGAGAGAGAGAGAGAGAGAGAGACAGAGAGAGAGAGAAGGGGACAATGTTAGGAAGTCATCAACCCTCTGAGGACAAAAAGGCGGTCCGGTGCGTCCAAAC
Source organism: Sander vitreus (assembly GCF_031162955.1). Classification (NCBI taxonomy): domain Eukaryota; kingdom Metazoa; phylum Chordata; class Actinopteri; order Perciformes; family Percidae; genus Sander; species Sander vitreus. Next base: position 905,182 of record NC_135856.1, on the reverse strand, counting down.
CATGTCGGACAAAATGCCCGTTTAAAATGACATATGTTATAACATTTCATTTCAGACATTTATTTACTATTTTAATCATATATATATAAAACCTAAGACTTTGGTAAACTCATTTCAAGCCCCGAAACAATACGTACAACACACACACACACACGCACGCACACACACACACACACACACACACACACACACACACACACAGACACACACACACACACACACACACACACACACACACACACACACACACACACACACACACACACACACAGACACACACACACACACACACACACACAGACACACACACACACACACACACACACACACAGACACACACACACACACACACACACACACAGATTTGAGGAATTTCAAAAAGCGAACATCAACGTTTCAGCTTTAGGACAAATGATGTCTTCACACGTCGCTCTGAGACAGATCTGGGCGTCACCAAACAGGAAGCTGAGTGTGTTCTGATCATTTTGATACGGGGATCAGTTATATGCAAACACCCTGAAAAGGTCAGCTTAAGAAGATGTGTGAAAATGCCTCAGAGGGGTTAATGCCGGGCTGCAAGTACCCGATAATGTATTCATTTGGACTATTTTCATAAGTAATTGGCAGCAATCAACATTATTTTCCAGTGTGAATAACAGTGAGCCTCCAAGGCATTCAATGACGACGCATAGACGTTCAAATCTGGGTGCAAAGGAAAGAACATCACTGCTTTCATCAACAAAAGTCCTAGTATAGTATCTTAAAAAACATAGGACCGATGTATATGTGACATACTCGACCAATAGTATTATTTAGGTTCTACTGTGGGACGTTTGACTTTGACATCTGGGGAGACTCGGAGCTCGCTGGAAGCAAAGCCAGAGCAGAGTTTGGAGATTTGTAACAGCAGCTTTTCCGCTTCGGCACGGGTTTTATCTGAAACTAATGCCTTCCTTTTCCCATGTTTTTGTGTCTTAGTTACAAAATGTGAACAAAAATATTTGGAACGGGTCCAGTATTGAGTGATGAACGCTGCAACTGGCAGCCGTGAACCGGGCTGTAATGTAACCCTGCAGGACAAATGTTCAGTTATGAAAGGATCCCTCCAGAGATAGACCTTTTAGTTAAAGAGGAAGATCCTTTTAGTTTAACATGAAACAGCCCCAAAATCACCATCACCAAACCCACCAGACTCCATGTAAATAATCAGGACTTTTAGCGTGTATAGAGCCAGCATATTTCCACCAGACTCCATGTAAATAATCAGGACTTTTAGCGTGTATAGAGCCAGCATATCTCCACCAGACTCCATGTAAATAATCAGGACTTTTAGCGTGTATAGAGCCAGCATATCTCCACCAGACTCCATGTAAATAATCAGGACTTTTAGCGTGTATAGAGCCAGCATATCTCCACATGTAAATGGGTGAATTAAGGGTTTATTTCAACCAAACCAGAGTGGTGATTGTTGGAACAGTGGAAAGATGAACCAAGACGGCTTTTGGTAGTTTTATTTAGTTTCTGTCCACTTTGAATGAAGTGTGTTTTACGATGATAAAAGTCCTGATTATTTACATGGAGTCTGGTGGGTTTGGTGATGGTGATTTTGGGGCTGTTTCATGTTAAACTAAAAGGATCTTCCTCTTTAACTAAAAGGTCTATCTCTGTAGGGATCCTTTCATAATGTTGTCAGACACTCAGAATAATAATCTGAGTCTGTCAGCAGCAACAACACAACTTTTAGTGGACCAAATTGAAAGTTTAACGTTACATTGCAGCTTGTTTCTCTCGCTTAATACTGGACCAGTTTTTAAAACTATGTTGCTCACATCAGTTACCCTTTAACAAATCGGACAGACTGTAACAACATTACAGAGGGAAGTGATCATGAAAACATGTTGTCAAGTAAAACAGAAAATGTTCAGCAAGGCTGTGGCTTTAGGAAGCGGATCAACAGTCCGTCGTTGGCTGGTTGAAAGCCGTCAGTGTTGCAGAGAGTCCAGCAGGTGGACGCTCGGGCTCTGCCTGCTGAATAGTTGGGGGCTCGGAGCCAGCTGTGAGTCTTCACGTCCACAGCTGGCTTCCGCCCTGAGGTCACTTCACCCACAGTTCCCACGCTTATATCCCCCCACATGTTATATACATCTGGAATCAGTTACTCCGGTCACAGAGGACAGCTGTACTCTCTGTGCATTACACTGCTCTCATCAGAGCTGCTCTCAGGCCACATCTCCACCGCTGCGTTTCGGTTTTTAAGCGTTTTAGTTTTGAGCCAAAAGTGATCTCAGTGCACCGAGTGTTTTCGTCTGTTTAAACTAACACGCCCAAACCTCATATCTCATCAACATCCTGGTATACTGGGCATAAACAGGAGGCAGCGTGGAGACTCCGCCCACTGCTGCTGTTATCGGTCACGAGACGTCGTGACCGATAAGACCCAATCAGGAGGAGAAACGTTGGCGTCGGTGTCGGCGTTGCCAAAGGTCAAAGTGCTTCCTAATGTCTCCGGTTTAGGGGCTCGGAAACGCCAGAGCAGGGGGAATGAGAGGGGGAAACACCAGAGCAGGAGGAATGAGAGGGGGACACCAGAGCAGGGGGAATGAGAGGGGAAACGCCAGAGCAGGGGGAATGAGAGGGGGGACACACCAGAGCAGGGGGAATGAGAGGGGGGGAACACCAGAGCAGGGGGAAACGCCAGAGCAGGAGGAATGAGAGGGGGACACCAGAGCAGGGGGAATGAGAGGGGGGGACACCAGAGCAGGGGGAATGAGAGGGGGGGGAAACTCCAGAGCAGGGGGAATGAGAGGAGGAAACACCAGAGCAGGGGGAATGAGAGGGGGAAACGCCAGAGCAGGGGGAATGAGAGGGGGGAACGCCAGAGCAGGAGGAATGAGAGGGGGAAACGCCAGAGCAGGGGGAATGAGAGGGGGGAACACCAGAGCAGGGGGAATGAGAGGGGGGAACTCCAGAGCAGGGGGAATGAGAGGGGGGAACGTAGCAGAAGATATTCCTTTATAAACCAAAACGTAGCAGAGTAAATGTAGCCTGAGTTATATAGTGCGTTCCTGGGAATGACGTCACACCGAGTTCCATTTAAATAAGCCAGATTTTCATTGCGGGGTTAGCTCTCGCCAGGTTAGCCATGGTTAGCAATACCAGTTGATAACATCGCATCAGGCTGTTGTTTTGTGCATAAAAACGGCGTAGCAACACGGCCACAGATAGAAGTGCCGTAACTGTCAGTGCTGTTGATGCACGGAGCAGCCGGGTTGGATTCTGAGCTCGGGAAGCTTCTTTTTCCATAAAAAAATGACTCAAACTGATTAATCTAAATAGTTGCAGATTAATAGTTAACCCTCCTGTCCTCCTCGGCTCCTACATCAGAAAGTTGGGTTTCTTTCAACCAAACTGCCCAAAAGTAACACAGAACTCTTCACACGTACAAGTAAGGATCAGTTCAATACTGCCGTTGACTTTTGGGTGTTGACGCAACTCTGACAGTCTGTGGTTATCCATAAACATCCCCTGATCTTAACTATCAGTCATAATATGCATCACTATGCATTTAAAAAAATAAAAGGATAAAATATCATAAAGGATACATGAGGCTTATTGACTATAAAATCCAAAAATGAGTTTAAAAATAGTGGTACCAAGTGTATACTGGTGGTAGTGGGGAAAAATGCTACAAAAACGTTGAAAAATGCTACAAAAACGTTGAAAAATGCTACAGAAACGTTGAAAAATGCTACAAAAATGTGTTCAAAACATGTTATGACATGGGAGGACAACAGGAGTTAACGGTTAATGGATCCCTCCTTGCAGCGGCTGTGTAGCTTGTTAACGGCAGCGTAGCCGTACCTTGTGGACACTGCGTCGGCGTCGTGGTGATGCCGTACAGCCGAGAGCGCTTCTGTGGCAGAAACTCCTCCGTCTCCTTCTCCGAGTGACGGTCCACAGCGACCACCGCCTCCCTGCAAAGAGAAACCCCCCCCACCACAAAACAAGCCGTTGGTTGAGCCCGGACCACACAGAGATGTTACACAGTCTGGTTAACGGCGCTGTTAAACACGCCGTAATGGGACAGCTGCAGTCAAACAACGGAGCTGGAAATAGCAGCGTTTACAGAGCAGCGCTGATGTTTACCTAACGTCCACTCAGACTCTGAGACGGCCACATGGTCCGACTCTGTAAGGTCTCTGGGGGGGGATTAATACACGCAGGGGATTTCATTCATTCTGTCTGTCAACTTCTTCCAAGGGTCCGTTTCACTACAACTTTACAGAATACTTGCACTTTGTTACGATTAGTTTTTGGGGCTTTTGTGGCCTGTATTCGATTGTGCAGCTGTAGACAGGAAAGAGAGGAGGGGGGGTGACGTGCAGCAAAGGGCTGCGGGGCGGAAGACTAAATCAGGGGGGTCAAACTCAGTTTCACTACGGACCACACTGGAAGAACCAGAATCCCATCCAGAGCCGCACGCACGTTTAGTTTAATGACTTTTAGACAAGAGAAAAGTCAAATATCTTTGACTGTATTATTGCATGTCTCATATAGTCTTCTCACCGTAAAGCCCCAAAAAATACAGAAAAAAAGTTCCTTAGACATCATAGAAAAAAGGTCGCAAAAGCAACAAAAGCATCAGAAAAAAAAACGTTGGAAAAAGTGACTAAAAACCGTGCGGGCCAAAGTTTATTGAGAACCTAGATTGACATGCGGGCCGGATCAAAATCTGCGAGGGGCCGGATTTAGCCCACAGGCCTCGAGTTAGACACACATGCTTTAAACAATTTAGTATTGTAAGCTTTGGCCACTCAGATGGTCCCGATATCTGGCCGACTAACGACTAACACAGGGCGCACGCTCAACCAGCTGAGCTACCAGGTGAGCTAGCAGTGTGTTGCATTTAATGCCGCCTCACTAGACGCACACGTAAACCCTGGATTAAAAACAAATGATCTCAAAATAATCATTCCATCAAACTTTCTGTGAAACTGGACCCCTCTCAACCCTCTTCCTAACCCTTGGCTGCCTCTCTGACTGCTGCTGCTGCTGTGAGACAGCTGCTGTGAGTGTGTTACCTCCTCCAGTCGGTGTAATAAAGCTTCCTTCCAAAGGAGACGAGAGCGAACGGATACTGGATCCCTTCCACGATCTTCCTCCTCAGCCTGCGGTGAGGATCCATACACTCCACCTTACGAGTTCCTGCACAGCCATCAATCAAACGATCCGTCATTCAGCCATAGTGAGGAGCACATGAAGCAGAATAAACCTGGACTAACAGCGTGGTCAGCAGAGAATCTACTCACTGCGGAAGTTAAAATCCTTTGTGTCTAACAAAATGTTCTGCATCTTGGTCATTTATCAAAAGTCTTTTAGTGTAACCTTCTCATTTATCTGCTGGTCCGATGGTCTGTGTGTGTCTGTGTGTGATGAGCCTAAACAGCACCGTGAGGGTCTGCTCCAAAACTAATCAGAGTTCAGCAGAGCGTTGTGTTTTATTTGGTAAAAGCCAAACAAGTTATTGACCAACATGCCCATGTCCTGTCCCGGAGTCCTTATGTTTTTTTCGCCCAGCAGTTTTCCTTGGATTAGGGTGGCACCTAAATCATGGTTGCAGCTGCTGCTGTGGTCCTGCTCCCCGCCCTGCTATGCTCTGCAGTGCCCTGCTACACCGTGCTACGTCCTGCTACGTCCTGCAGTGCCCTGCTACATCCTGTTACGTACTGCAGTGCCCTGCTATGCCCTGCTACACCCTGCTACGCTCTGCAGTGCCCTGCTATGCCCTGCTACGCCCTACAGTGCCCTGCTACGCTCTGCAGTGCCCTGCTACATCTTGCTACGCTCTGCAGTGCCCTGCTACGCTCTGCAGTGCCCTGCTACATCTTGCTACGCTCTGCAGTGCCCTGCTATGCTCTGCTGTGCCCTGCTATGCTCTGCCGTGCCCTGCTACACCCTGCTATGCTCTGCTGTGCCCTGCTACACCCTGCTATGCTCTGCTGTGCCCTGCTATGGTCTGCTGTGCCCTGCTACGCCCTGCTATGCTCTGCTATGCTCTGCTGTGCCCTGCTACGCCTTGTTATGCTCTGCTGTGCCCTGCTACGCTCTGCAGTGCCCTGCTACGGCCCTGCTACACCCTGCTACGCCCTACAGTGCCCTGTAACACCCTGCAGTGCCCTGCTACACTATGAACTACTACAACTACTATTTGTAGTCATAGTTCCACTATCTTTATTGTGACTATTATTGCCGCTGTTCATCACCCCCCCAACCAGCACCGTCAGACACCACCTACCAAGAGTCCGGGTCTGTCCCAGGTTTCTCCCTAAAAGGAAGTTTCTCCTCGCCACTGTTGCACTAAATGCTCGCTGTTGGGGGAATTACTGGAATTGTTGGGGCTTTGTAAACTATATAGTGTGGTCTAGACCTCCTCTGTCTGTACAGTGTCCTGAGATAACTCTTGTTATGATTTGATACTATAAATAAAATTGAACTATCCACAGTTCACACCAGCCACGGAAACAAACTGCTATTCAAAGTCCTTCATTCCGTCTGCTATCAGACTTTTTAACCTTGGCAATACTCTCTTATTGTATTATCCTGAGGTTTGGACTGCTTGTGCTCCATTTGTCTGGGAAGCCCATTTATTTATGTAGAGTTCAGCTGTACATAAATTCCTTCAGCTGTTTATGAAAAGTCATAAGGTCGTAATTACACGACTTGGCAGAGCCGTCTGCTCTACTGAACTCAAGCACACATTCATCCGCTCTCTCTCTCCCTTTGAGGGTGAACAACTGGGACAGAGACATCAGGCTAAAACAGATTTTTACTCTTTGTGTGAGAGAGGACAGAGAAGGGACACTAACGTTACATCCTGTTGGTCATACATGTTGGTCTCATTTGTAGTCGTAATACAGGGAATTTATATTTGAACTACAACACCACGGGATAATAAAAATAGGAGCATTAGAGGCGCTGCATGGACGTAGGAAAACTACGACCTGTTTAAAATGATTTAGGTCCTAGAACACAATACTTGTTGGTTGTGTAGTTGTTGTTCAGGTGTGTCTCACCTGCGTCGGCCCAGCACAGCTGCTGGTCTTCCAAGTCAAAGGTCAGGCCGTTGGGGAGCCCCAGGTCGTCTTTCACCAGCACGGTCCGGTCCGTCCCGTCCATGTTGGACATCTCAATCTTGGGACCGTCTCTGTTCCAGTCAGCCCAGTACAGCCGCCTACAGCAAACGGGACAAACGCCAGTTAACGTGTGTTCACACAGCCGGCGTCGGCCGCAGACGATATGGCGGAAACGCAGGTCTTGCCATTCGTTTTTATGGGGGTAGTACGTTAACCTGGGGGGGGGGGGACCGAAAAAACTGCAGCGGGCTGGCGGCAAAAAGTTGTCTTGTCGGTATGTTTTGAGGTGGTGTGAGAGTCCCATACAGGAAACAGGAAACACCACTGCCTCTATCTCTGCCACGAGAATGTTTTAAAACACCAAACGCAAGCTCTGAACTGGCCAGGAGTTTGCGGGACAGCTGACTGTTTCCTCAGTCCCTCCGTCCCTTTAATTTCTCCCTTTTCCAGGAAATGAAGCTGCCTTCAAGTGCAGAAACGTCCAGATCTATAAACGATCTGACGGAGGTGGCTGTGAAATATATATACATATATACACATATATATATACACATATATATATGTCTACTTGTGCTACATTTGACAAATGACCAACTAGCTAGCTTTGCTGTCTGCTTATCAACTCCTTGAACGGATTATAGTATATTTTACCACGGCTTATTTTAGAAAGGCCATGGCAAGAAAACGTGTAGATTATCAAAAAAGACACTGGATCATAGATGTTTGTTTCTGACTGCCGGTGTTAGCTAGCGTAGCCAACGGTAGCGCACTAGCGAGCTATCCTTTTCCCACAATCGCGTCCGATCGCAGACAAAATGGCAAAATCAAATGCAATCCAACAGCACGTTATACAACGTAAACAAAGACACGTTTTGTTGTCGGGGCCCTTTATGAAATGAGCAGTGGTGAAAGTTACGACATCATGTTATGATTGAGTGTAGCTACCTAGCTAGCACGTTAGCTAACATTAGTTGAAATAATTACACTTAATGATTGAAACACCACAGTGGGTGCTATATATTGGTCAAATGTGCCTAAGACTTGCAGTTTGTATATATATATATATATATATTGATATATATATATATATATATATATATATATATATATATATAGCCAGTGGAGTCGCCCCCTGCTGGAAGTTAGAGGGAACGCAGCTTTAAGCAGCTTCAGCTTTGGCTTTACTTTTCAGACCCTGAAGTTGCCGCTTGGTTCAAGCAGCATTTTCCCACCAACTCAAAGAGAAAACGTTGCTTTGAAACCTGTGAACGCTGTGATTGAAGGACTCACCCGTACGCCGGGTTGGTGACGATGGGTCGCGGGTTGATGAGGTCCGTGTCGAACAGGACTCGCCGCTGGCTGCCGTCCAGTTTGGAAACCTCCACCGTGTCACGCATGGAGTCGGTCCAGAAGAGGAGGCGCGCCACGTGGTCGATGGCGATGCCTTCAGGACTCTGCAGCTCTGAGCACGCCAGGGACAGACACAGTTTATAAAAACGTAATAATAACAATACATTTTATTTGTGCAGCACCTTTCATTGTATAAAAGCAATCCCAAAGTGCTACAGAGTAAAACGACAAACAATTCTGATAACAAAAGATGAACATTAACTAGAAAATGCATTTCCTGCACACAAAAAAATGCTTGTGAGTGCTGAAAAGCTAAATTGCTAAAGCTAAACTGGATTGCTAGCTTAAGTCCGTAAGAAGAAGGTGAAGTAGTGAGAATATTTGGAAAAGTAATCACACTCAGGATTGTATTATTATTGGAAATTCACAAACGCACAAATACACACAGTATACTGTATGAATAACTCATATAAATCAGTTATGTTTTGTTATTGTTAAACGTGCAGTGTCATGGTATAAGAGAACAGCAGCTGGTCCTCCAGCTGGAATCAAGCCCTGCCCTGGCTTTGAAAAAAAAGTCATAGTATAGTCTGTCGAAAAAAGTCTGGAAGATCATGCATACTTCACACCAAAAGGTCAGCCCAGACTGAGGATGGAACCAAGGGTCGGAGTCTGAAGTGCCTACTTGCTACGTCTCCTATGTCCGTCTCCTGTCTATTTCCTATGTCTCCCATGTCTGTCTCCTATGTGTCTGCTGTGCTGTACGTTGTACCTGTAGTGATGATGGGGATAATGTCTCCTATGTGTGTCTCCTATGTCTCCTATGTGTGTCTCCTATGTCTCCTATGTGTGTCTCCTATGTGTCTGCTGTGCTGTACGTTGTACCTGTAGTGATGATGGGGATAATGTCTCCTATGTCTCCCATGTCTGTCTCCTATGTGTCTGCTGTGCTGTACGTTGTACCTGTAGTGATGATGGGGATGTCTCCTATGTCTCCCATGTCTGTCTCCTATGTCTCCTATGTGTGTCTCCTATGTGTCTGCTGTGCTGTACGTTGTACCTGTAGTGATGATGGGGATAATGTCTCCTATGTCTCCTATGACTGTCTCCTATGTGTGTCTCCTATGTCTGTCTCCTATGTGTCTGCTGTGCTGTACGTTGTACCTGTAGTGATGATGGGGATAATGTCTCCTATGTCTCCTATGACTGTCTCCTATGTGTGTCTCCTATGTCTCCTATGTGTCTCCTGTGCTGTACGTTGTACCTGTGGTGATGATGGGGATAATGTCTCCCATGTCTGTCTCCTATGTGTGTCTCCTATGTCTCCTATGTGTCTCCTGTGCTGTACGTTGTACCTGTAGTGATGATGGGGATAATGTCTCCTATGTCTCCCATGTCTGTCTCCTATGTCTCCCATGTCTGTCTCCTATGTCTCCTATGTGTGTCTCCTATGTGTCTGCTGTGCTGTACGTTGTACCTGTGGTGATGACGGGGATAATGTCTCCTATGTCTCCTATGACTGTCTCCTATGTGTGTCTCCTATGTCTCCTATGTGTCTCCTGTGCTGTACGTTGTACCTGTGGTGATGACGGGGATAATGTCTCCTCCACTCAGACTGGCTCTGCTGATGGCCGGCCCCGTGATGTCGGTCCAGTAGACCATCTTCTCCACGCAGTCGTAAGCCACGGCGATCACCACCCGGTCCTGACACGAAGCACACACTTTTATTCAGCCAGAGGTGGAAAGTACATTTACTCCAGTACTTGTACTTAAGTACAAAATGTTGAGGTACTTGTACTTTACTTGAGTCTTTTCTTTTCATGCCACTTTCTACTTCTACTCCGCTACATTTCAGAGAGAAATATTGTACTTTTTACTCCACTACATTCATCTGTTCCAGCTTTAGTTACTAGTTACTTTAGTTACTCCACTACATTCATCTGTTACAGCTTTAGTTACTAGTTACTTTAGTTACTCCGCTACATTCATCTGTTCCAGCTTTAGTTACTAGTTACTTTAGTTACTCCACTACATTCATCTGTTCCAGCTTTAGTTACTAGTTACTTTAGTTACTCCGCTACATTCATCTGTTCCAGCTTTAGTTACTAGTTACTTTAGTCACTAGTTACTTTAGTTACTCCGCTACATTCATCTGTTACAGCTTTAGTTACTAGTTACTTTAGTTACTAGTTACTTTACACATTAAGATTACTGCTCACTAAACACATGTAGTTTATAATATCTGATGTTTTATTCTAAATTAAACTAGCCAACAATATAACGGCCTACAAGTCCAGCTTAATACTTTAAGTACATTCTCCTGATGATACTTACAGACTTTCACTGAAGTTATGTTTTCACTGCAGGACTTGTACTTGTAACAGAGCATTTTTACAGTGTGGTGTTAGTACTTTGACTGCAGTAAAGGATCTGAATACTTCTTCCAGCGCTGCATTCAGGAGCACTTTGATTCTGAAAGAGTCTTTTGTCGCAGTGACAGAATGAGCGTCAGCGCCCGGTCGGGACTGGAAGACGCCGACGCTGACGGAGAGCTTTGTGCTCAGCACATTACAACGTGCGGGCTTCAGAGAAGAGAAGGAAAGCATTCTGATGCTACACATCTGTTACAGCACAACTGGAGGATTGTTTCCCGGCCGACAGGAACGCTCAGAAGTGGTTTGACTACATTCATGACAAACACTGACACTCTGTGTGTCTAGGCTGTTGGACATAAAGACAGAATGTCGTCACCCGAAAAACTCTCACAAGACGAGATGTTTGGGCTGGTTCTCACTTCTACAAGGAGCTCAGCCGGCTGGAGTTTCTCTCAGCATTTACTCTAGGGTTGTAAATAACCATTGTTGTCATCATGGATTATCTTCTGGATGAATGGATGAGTTGTCTGGTCCCTATAATGTGGATCAGTGTTTCCCAAAAAGCCCGAGATGACGTCCTCAAATGTCAAATTCAGTTTGACTTTTTTTTTTTTCATTAAAAATGACTCAAACCGATGAACGGATTATCAAAATAGTTGCCGTTTTATTTAATAGTTGTGAAATAACCAGGTGTAATGTTAACTAGCGGGAGCAGCATGTTAGCATGCTGACGTAAGCGTTTGGCTCAGTTCGAGAGTCCAGAACGGCCTCACAAAGGGTTTTTTCTTGTTTGAAGTTTGGACGCTTGTTTTGGTCCGCATTTGGTGCGGGTCCGAGTCCGATTGCTGCGTTCAAACTAACCCAAAGGAACGGCACGGAGGGGGAAAACCAACTCGAGTGAGATTCAACACAACTAAATGAGGCAGACGTGAAAGCCCCCCGCAGAGTTCGTCCAAACAGGTGCAGCCATCGCGGTTGTAGGAGGGCGGAGCCTGTTTTCTTCGCTCGTCAGCTGGGCGATCCCTGCCGTCAAAAAAACGCACCGTGAAGCTTGATTTATACTTCTGCGTAAAATCTGGCTACATGTGTACTGTAGGTACGGGGAGACACGAACCTACCCCGGACCGCAACGCTACCAAGCCACGGGCGAGCGGACTGCGTCGCAGCGACGTGTAGTTACATTTCTGGAGAGGTGCACGTCAGGCTGCGGCGTAGGGTCGGTATCTCCACGTAGCTACGTACGTGGATTTAACGCAGAAGCAGAAGCATGAACTGGCCTGAAGAGTGAAGTGAAATCTTACGGGGATGTGCAGCAGAGGTTTGGCTTCCTCCTTCCTGATGTCGTATCCGTCCAGAGGGACGTGTTCGATCTTCCCGCTCTGAGCGAACAGCAGGTGTGTTCCCGGCGCGACGGGGTGGACATCGGGCCGCGGGGTCGGACCCACCGGAGCCGGTGTGACCGCATGGTCGATACCTGCAGAGAGAGGGGAGCGTTCATTGGTCCAGAATCAGAATCCTCTATTGATCACATCAGGGAGATAGTTCAGCTGCAGCTGCTCCCAGTCACATTCACGGTAAATATACCAGTAAGAAAAAGAGCTAGAACATACCTGTGTAAAGTAAGATTGGGTTAAAAAGATTGGGATGCTAAAACTATGGATTGTAAAAATGCAACATTGTGAACACAAATAAAGTACGGCATCATCAACGTAAGTAGTATAACCCTTGTGTTGTCTTCCTGTCGACCGAGAACATTTTTCTTTTTGGTAGTCTTTATTCTACACTTTTGTCGCATTTTTGAAAATGTCACGACGTTTTTTGTCACTTTTTCCGACGTTTTTGTCGATTTCTTCTGCACTTTATTTGAAGTTTTTGTTGTTTTTTCCCACATTTTTGTCACGTTTTTCATCGTTCTTTTACCATTATTTTTTCAAACGCTATAAAATTGAATAAGTCGTGAACTGATCATTTATTGTGTTTATTTTGATGTAGGGAACCATCCACGTAACTCTTAATTGACCGTTTGGTCGAAAGAAAGCCACATTTTGGATGCAGAAACATAGTGCAGGAGTGAGTGATAAATGAATGCACAGAGAAATTGTTAGAGCTGCACGACATGCGTTAACGTTCTGCCTTTCTGCTGCTGAAACACAACAAACTGCTTGTTGAATGTTAAACAAATGACAGAAAATCATTTCCAACATATGAAACATTAGATTAAATATAAAAAGGCAGCACTATCAAACTAGGACAGTTACATTTTAAACACAGTTAAGTTTACAGTTTTCTGCTGATGTTTGTTTTTCAACTATCGAACACACACAAAAAAAATCTCTGAATCTCTTCGTGATGCTGGTTGATAACGCGAACTGTCGGCTGGTTTGGTTTGTGTGCAGTAACCACAGCAACGTGGCTGTAAGCCGTAAACACCCAAGAGGCCGTAAACTGTCACAAGTAAAAACCCCGATTGAGACGCAGATTCTGAACGCGCTGTATTCATGTCCAAAGAATGACTCTGAGGGCTCTATCTCGCACCCGACGCAGTGCAGCACAAAGCCCGACCCAAGGCTCTTGGGCAGTGGGAAGTGATGGCACCATTAACCAACAAAAACCTGGTCTAAAGTCAATAACGCAGCATTTCATTGTTATTTTAACAGAGCATTAGTAAAATGCTCCTAGGCTCGTGCACAGCACGTGCACACTATGCTTGTTACACACACAGGGACGCACAGCAGCACACACACACACACACACACATGCAGAAGATTACACATACAAATATTACGGTGCAAATCCTCCATCATAACAGCAATGCTCCAAGGTCCAAACGCGCCTGGCTTTTAAAGGGAATGGGAGATGATCTCTGATTGGTTGATTGCATGTTACGCCCAAAACACACCTCTGATTAATGAAGACACTAAGGTCAACCCTTTAGAACCATGACCCCGGCACACGGACCCTTTTTATCAGCCGTCAAACTAGCAAAAGTGGATTTGGACACGCCCTAAACACACCTGCACCAGGCGCTTCATGCTTCACACCCAACTATAGGGCCCAACAACCTGAATATAAAACCGGCATTTGTTATATTTTAGCAGAATACTGAAAGCAGCAGAACTGAGTACATTTTGATATCTGTTTATTTATTGCAAGCAATATCGTTGCGCATATTGTCCTATTGTGCAGCCCTAACCTGTATCAAACTCGCAATATTGTCACATTATACTGTGCAGGCCTAATGTGTAATCGGTCAGTTGACTCACACAGAGGGGTGCTGCCGGGCCCCGTGCGGGTGTTGGGGACTTCCTGTCCGCTGGCGTCCACGCACCAGCACTGTCCGATGCTGGCGTGGCACTGCGTGGGCTCGTAGGCTCCGTGGCGGTCGCACTGCGGGACGTACTGACCGGCGGCCGGCCGCGGACGGAAGAAGGAGAAGATACCGGAGCTGGAGGTGGCGTTCTGGGCGCTCTCTCTGTGGCGCTCGCACAGCGTCTTCTCACGCTCTGGGGACACAAAAAGAACAGAGTGAGACAACAACAACGACACCGTGATGGCAAACCTGCGACTCTTTTTACAATCGGGCCCTAAGATTATTTTTTGTGGCATTTTGATTTTTAATGAATTGGACAGGCTGATATGAGAGGGGGAAGACATGCAGAAAACCATCACAAGTCGGACTGGAACCCTGGACCTTCTGCATAGAGGCATAAACATATATATATATATATGTGTGTGTGTGTGTGTGTGTCTGCTCTACCAACTGAGCTAAACCGAGCACGACACGTGTTGAATGTATCCCAGCACACATTAAAGTAACAGATCACAGAACAGGACAGTAGGATAGTAAATGTCCTGTTTTCTCACCAGTTATCAGCTAAATATATCAAACTCTGCTTAATCTAGCCTCAGTGTAATGTTATGTAACTTGACTTTGTGTTTTCTTGCTGCTGAGCAGGTTTGTGTACGTGGCAGCTGCAGATAAACGTGCGAGCGAGCGGTGGAGACGACCGCAGATTAAAGACGAGCAGGAGGCTTTTTATCTCCGCGGCCACATCTGGCACATCAGCTCCCCTAATTCTTTCTCTCTCTCTCTCTCTTTTATCCTCCAGGGTGCCTGCGGGACAAACCACAGGGCCCTGTGTGACAGACACAGCAGCGCGTCCTCACAGCGCCACGTCTGATAACGACAATCAGACCAACGGAAGGCGCACAAAAAAGGGATAAAGAGATAAGATAAGCTCCCGAAAGATAAGCCAATCACATTACAAAAGATCCCACTCAACCCCCCTTCGAAACTCTTTCTAGTTACTGCCATCAGGCCGCTGCTATAAAGTCCCTCTATCCAAGTTACAAACATTCCTTCATTCCCACCGCCATAAACTTCTTAAATAAAAAGTAATGACCCACACACCCACACTGGCACTAGGCCACTTTGCACAATATATTTTAACTTTATCTTGTGTATATTACTTTCATAAGCTATTGTATGTTTACTTACAGTCAGAGGAAGTAAGTAAGAGACGCTGTGACAAGTTATGACAGGGGACAAAAAGATTATGCCTTGCAGAAGCTGGCGGGTCGTAAAAAAAGGACTAAAATATGACAAAACTTTGGCGCGGAGGAGTTGAGCTGTAATTAGCTCTCATAGTTCCCGACACCTGGAATCAGTGGAGGAGTGTGCAGCGCTGCGACGACGCCAAACCACAGACAACAAGGAACCTACCACTGTGGACTATGGGGGGGAGAGAAATGTTTTTTTTTCCAAACAGTTTCAAGTGCAGTGGTGCAACAACAACAAGGCAGCAAAACACAAGACTCCTTCCCGAATTAAAAGATACAAAATGTGCACGCAAGTCTTTTAGGAAATGCTCATTCACGTCCAGATTCGGCGTCCACACAATCAGAGATCCAGCCAACCGCAGCGGGCCGTTCAGACCAGCGTCATGAATTAAAACAGCAAGAATCCATCTTGAACAAAAGAACTATTTATAACTATATATAAATATAACCAAGAGTGTCACGATTTTCCAAATCCTTAAATCAATTTAAAGCTCACACACTCACGACAGAAGTGTACCTGGCAACGACAGTTTGAGTTTCTCAGAGTTTACGAAGTGCAGTCGTTTGTTTCCATAACTCACTCACAGGGAAGGCAAAATGTTGCCACAGGGCGACTTCAGGGAAACGGGAGGATTTTCCACTTCTGTTTTTTCACCGTCATCTTCGCCCCCCAGCTAGTGGCCACAGCATCAGGAAAAGAGCAGCTGCAGGCTACAGCTAAGCTAGCGTTACCTTGGCTGAATCCCTAGTCTCTTTCTTGATAGCTCCTCGCTTGAACCAGAAGTCGTTCTGGTCCTCGTCCGTGAAGGCTGTCTCAAAGCTCTAATTCCTGCCCCGATGAAATAGGATGGAGGACGGATCTCTGAGGAGCTATGAGCGAGGAGGGATCTCTGAGGAGCTATGAGCGAGGATGGATCTCTGAGGAGCTATGAGCAAGGATGGAGGAGGGATCTCTGAGGAGCTATGAGCGAGGATGGATGAGGGATCTCTGAGGAGCTATGAGCGAGGATGGATGAGGGATCTCTGAGGAGCTATGAGCGAAGATGGAGGAGGGATCTCTGAGGAGCTATGAGCGAGGATGGAGGAGGGATCTCTGAGGAGCTATGAGCGAGGATGGATGAGGGATCTCTGAGGAGCTATGAGCGAGGATGGATGAGGGATCTCTGAGGAGCTATGAGGGAGGATATAGAGAGCAGCCTTCCCGGAAGCCGTGCAGCTAAAATCCGTTGCCAACTCCGCCCACACAGCTGACAAATTCATGGGACGCTTTAGAGGAAAGGACGTCTCCCTCCCTCTTAAAATGAAGAGCTGCCTTCAAGCCTGCCAGGGGACTTCCTTTAACACACTGAGCTCCTCTCTTTTTCCATCTGTGTGCATTCATGTCCTAGTAATGCTTGTCACTAACTTAGCTCCGGGGAGGTTATTTCCTGGAGTCCTTATGATTTCTCGCCCTGGCAGGTTTCCTTGGATTGGTGGTGGCACCTAAATCGTGTTTGCAGCTGCTGGCGTGGTCCTGCTCTACGCCCTGCTATGCCCTGCACTGCTACTACTATTATCTATCTAGCTTCTACTATTTCTAGTCACAGATCTATTATCTTTATTGTTAAAATAATTGCCACTATTCATCACATGTAAGAAGGAAGTTTTTCATCGCCACTGTCGCTCCAAATGCTTGCTCTTCGGTGGGGTAAATTAAGGGAAATTGTTGGGTCTTTGTAAATTATAGAGTGTGGTCTAGACCTACTCTATCTGTAAAGTGTCCTGAGATAACTCTTGTTGTGATTTGACACTATGAATAAAATTGAACTGAAGTACGGTTGGAAACGTCGAGATCTATAAACGATCTGACGGAAAACAGTGGATAACTGTGAAATATAAAGTCTACTTTGGTGCTACGTTGGGGGGGTTAAAGAACACAACAGGACGTCACACAAATGGGCCGTTTAAAGCGTAACTCTCGCCAAAATGCAACCTAGGGTCTTTCTGTGAATGTACCCGAGTCAAACTTTCGTTTAAACTCATATTTAGGACGGAAACGCCACTTTTAAGATTGACCGTATTTTCGTTTTTGGGTCAAATGGCCTTTTGAATGGGAGTGCTAGGGGCGCTTTGATGCTAGCCTCAAAATAGCTATTTTTCGAGATCGACACTTTTTGACTGGCAAGATGGCGGCGAGCGGAAAAACCAACTAACTTCTCAACTAAAGTGAGCTGTTAAAACCTTTTTTAGTAAACTCTGTGAACACAACCAATGTTGTCAGTGCTGTGGTTAAGGTGTAGAGTCCCTGGTGATACTTGGAGCAAAGTCTCATGTTGTGTCGAGCCTTCTTAGTCCTCGTACTTCTTAGTACTTGGTTTAAACATAGATATTTTGAGGCTAGCATCGTAGCGCCCCTAGCTCTCCCATTCAAAAGACCATCTGACCCAAAAACCAGAATACGGTACATCTTAAAAGTGGCGATTCCGTCCTAAATATGCTTTTAGAAGAATGTTTGACTCAGGTACATTCACAAAAAGACCCTAGGTTGCATTTTGGTGAGAGTTACGCTATAAGTGCCACTCCCACCGCCGCACAACCCTGTGGAGAATCGGCGGATGGTTGTTGGTCTGAAAGCTTCGAAGCCCTACAGTTCACACAGCACATTCTAGCGCCGGTTTGCATCTGATCTGGGGCTTTTTGTCGGAAAACTGACGGCGATTGGAAATTCAGGGCTAAAGTCGTGTGGTGTGAACTTAGGCGGGAGTCACCTACCTGAGGACGCGGGGCGGCACTGGAAGCCGTCACCGTGGAAACCAGGGCGGCACTGGCAGTTGTAGGAGCCCTGCGTGTTGGAGCAGAAGGCGTCGTGGTGGCATCGGTCCTGCTGGCACTCGTCTACGTCTGAACCGGCAAAGCAAGTAAATACAGAAGATGAGGTTATGCTGGGATCAAAGATTCTCTGTAACTAAAGAGAGACCACTGACCCTCGCTGGCTGCTGACTCTTTGGGCGTTTTCACACCTACAGTTTGTTCACCGGGGTCCGAATCAGTTGTTGAGTTTGTAAACTTGGGAGTGGTTTCTCCTTGGTTCGGTGTCATTTCACACAGAAAAATCGGTAACACTTTACTTGAAGGTATCTACATAAGAGTGACATGTCATTCTTATGTAGATACCTTCACATTACAAATCACGGAAGAACTCCTCTTATTGGTCACATGTGTCTGGGGTGGGAACAAGAAAGTGAATACAGGAAGAAGGTCCTGTATTTACGTCTCCGTGGTCAAACCAGCTCATTTCATTTCAATCATTTTCCTGACATTGTTTCTACGTCTGCTCTGCTCACCGAGACTTCGCTCTGCTCTGCCGGTGTCTGTATCCAACTTTAGAGGCGGCTGGTTTGACCACGGAGATACCAGTGACAGTCAAGTTTGACCGCGGTCTGTTTCTGAGAGAGAAACATTGAAGCTGCTCCAGTTTGACTGATCTGCTGCGTCGCAGATTGCCAAGCACACCTGACTACAGGAGACGTTTGGCTCAGACTTGTTGGATCTGTTCCAGGTCGCATCATGTTCTCACCACAAACAAACCGCTCCAGAGTTCGTTTGAAAGCATATGCCGTCTCGGTACGCTTGTTTGGTCCACTTTTGGTGCGCATCCGAGTGTGAATACTGTATTCACACCTGCATAAACGAACCAAGGGGGAGGGAAACCAACTCTGGAGACACTGAACTGAAGTTAATGAGGCCGGTGTGAAAGCGCCCTAAAAGAGATTTACACAAATGCATACTGAACAAAATTATAAACGCAACACTTTTGAAAACCTAACAACAAACTAACACAGATTCAGACAGATTTGTGAACAATATTTGAGAGAAATGAGCCTTTTGTGTACACAGAAAAAGTCTTAGATCTCTGAGTTCAGCTCGTGAGAAATGGGGGCAAAAACTAAAGTGTTGCGTTTATAGTTTTGTCGTTGTGGAAACTTTACCAAAACTCATTATGTTTTTCAGGCGGCTTCAACCCCATCTCACAGTCTCAACATCAACAGCAGAACAAGTTCCCTCAGTTTTCATTCTTTCAGCTATTCCCACAGGTTGAGACGTTGTAACAGCTGGACAGTTTCGTCCTGCTGTTTTCTCTCCACATAAGAACATTCTTTAGCTCAGACTCTGCCGACTTTGGGAGATGTATATACAAGAGATGAGCTGCACAGCTGTAAGGCAGGGTTCTGCATTTCCTGCCCAGGTGGAAACATTTCCTGTGCGAGGGGCCCACGGGCGGCGCTGACTTAGAATACGCCACACTGAAGAAACTCTGCAAGTCCACATGGAAAACTGCTTAATGATATGATATGTACAAAAGCATTTAAGAGTTAGTAATCTGCTGCCACAAAGCTTCCAGTCAGATGTCTTAAGGATTCTTCTATATGTCTGAATTCTTTTTCGATGCGTTTGGCTTGTAGAAAGTCCTCTTCACAAACAGATGTTTAGTTTTGAACGTGGAGAACAAAACGCTGTACAACAGATCAACCAGACCATCTGAGCAACAGCTGAACAAGAGATGAAGAAACCAGCAGTCCATCCATCCAGATACCGGTTCCTAAACGCTACTTTCCAGATTGTTGGGGTTCTGCTGAATCCTGAACCCCCTGGTTGAGGTTCTGCTGAGTCCTGAACCCCCTGGTTGAGGTTCTGCTGAGTCCTCGTCCCGTCCTCAGTCCATGAACCCAGTCAACACATTAATGAAGTAAACAGTGACTGTCCTTCCTTTGCCGTACCTGAAGTTGCTGCATTCTGGCTGCTGTCTGTAGACTTCATGCTCAGCTCGTATTCTTCCAGATGTTTCATACCAGATGTTGTAACAGCGGTGATGTTGTGTATTGTTTAGGGTCCTCGCCACCACCAGACTAATCAGCATTGCAGATTGAACATGTAGCTGGACTTGAATGGCCTTCTTTTGACTGAAAGTACTGCCAAACAACACTTTTTCTGCTCACCAGTTCCATTTCCACTTCCTCTCAGCCTGCTGCATTGAAGCTCCACCTACGTAAACACCTTCCTGTAATCAACGGCGCCGTCATTACGTCGACCAGCGTAGCGCGGAGTGCAAGCGTAGGGTTCGGTTTGCTGGGAAAATATTCTAAAGGTTCGGCAGAAACCCAACCCCGTCAGAAAGCCCAATATTCAGCCCAATCCGTGCATCCCTGGTTGATACCGAAACAAAGTCGTACCGCTGGAGCTCAGCCCGTCAGCTGATAAAACTCAGGGGGGAACTCACCCTGACACACCCGGCCGTCGCCCACGAACCCCGACAGGCAGGAGCAGACGAACGCCGAGCCTCCGGTGTAGCTGCAGAGCGCCCGGTCAGCAGCGTCGCAGTCATGGCTTCCTCTCTGACAGTGATCCACCGGGCGGGTCTCCTCTGAGGGGCGAGACAGACGACATGTTAGCGACGTTACGGGTTGAACAGGAGAGGAAGTCTCACTTCATCCTTCAGACATTATCCTGAGGGACTACAGATACCAGAAAGTCACGTTATACTTTTTTAAAGACTAAATACACTATATTGCCTAATATATGGACACCCTGTCCACTAGGGGTGGAACAAAAAAATCCATTCACATATGTATCAAGCTTTTGTTTTGCGACAATTGTTTTAAATGATTTTCCGTAGAATCAGTATTTATTTCTTTATTTGTACCGATGGTTGACCTAAATATGTTCTGTTTATACGGTACGGCCGACGGCAGCTACATCATATCCGTTTCCAGCAGAACATCCATGTTGACAGACACATTAAAAACTGTTGACGTATTGTGTGTCTTATGATGTGAGATCTCTGTATTTTGTTGTTATGTATTACCACACTAAAGTTTCATTATTTTTGTTTTGCCTCCGTACACGGTTTATCTGAACTGATCCCTGCAGAGAGGTTCTGGTTCTGGTTCAGGTTCAGGTGACATCATGTCTACAGAACATCAGTTTGAAACGTTTTGTCCCAGTTAGTCGTACAGTTTATGTCCACTGGTGGGTTTTACAACATCTGTATGTGCAACAAGGGACTATTCAAACCCACACGCGTACATACTCACACACAGAAACACGCACGCACACACAGAGACACACACAAACACACACACACGCATGCACGCACGCACACACTAACACACACAAACACGAGTGCACGCACACACACACACACACGCACACACGCACACACACTCACACACACACAGAGACACACACAAACACACACACACACGCACGCACACACTAACACACACAAACACGAGTGCACGCACACACACACACACACACACACACACACACGCGCGCACACACGCACTCACACACACACAGACACACACAAACACACACACACACACGCATGCACGCACGCACACACTCACACACACACACACGCGCGCACGCACACACACACACACACACACACACATGCACGCACGCACACACTCACACACACACGCATGCACGCACGCACGCACACACACACACAAACACGAGTGCACGCACGCACACACTCACACACACACATACTGCCCCGCCACACAGCTGTCAACACACATAGACCCACACACACAGACAGACACACAGAGACACACACAGACAGACACACAGAGACACACACACACACACACACACACACACACACACACACACACACACACACACACACACACACACACACACACACACACACACGTACGTACCGATGCAGGTCCTTCCGTCGCTGGCGAACACGAAGCCGCTCAAACACTCACAGCGGAAAGTTCCGGGCTGATTACTGCAGACGGCGTTGGGTCCACAGACCTGAGGAGTCTCCCTGCACTCGTCCACATCTGCCAACAGCACACCAACGGGAGGGGACGCATACGTAGAGGTAACACCAACGTAAAAGTACTGTAATGAGTGTTGGAGACTCTAGGCACCGAGCCCATCAACAAAGAGCCCAAACAAGACAGAGAAACTACTACATTCATTACACCCATTCAACCACATCATAGTCGTACATTAGGATGACTCGATTATCATTTTGTTGCGCGTCTCAAGCATTTTTAATCTGTTCTCAGACGCCACAGTTCTTCAGATGCAAACAGGAATTCACATTATGGAGAGGATCCCTACAGAGATAGACCTTTTTGTTAAAGTGGCCATATTCTGCTCATTTTCAGGTTCATAATTGTATTTAGAGGTTGTATCAGAATAGGTTTACATGGTTTAATTTTCAAAAAACACCATATTTTGTTGTTCTGCTCATTGCTGCAGCTCCTCTTTTCACCCTGTGTTCAGGTCTCTGTTTTAGCTACAGAGTGAGACCTCTCACTGCTGGAACATCTTTGTTGGCAGTCGCACATGCTCAGTAGCTAGGTAAGGACTACATGCTCAGTAGCTAGGTAAGGACTACATGCTCAGTAGCTAGGTAAGGACTACATGTTCAGTAGCTAGGTAAGGACTACGCGCTCAGTAGCTAGGGTAAGGACTACGCGCTCAGTAGCTAGGTAAGGACTACATGCTCAGTAGCTAGGTAAGGACTACACGCTCAGTAGCTAGGTAAGGACTACACGCTCAGTAGCTAGGTAAGGACTACATGCTCAGTAGCTAGGTAAGGACTACATGCTCAGTAGCTAGGTAAGGACTACATGCTCAGTAGCTAGGTAAGGACTACATGAGCTAGCTAGCTGTTTCTCCAACTTCAGTAGAACAAGGCAGGATTAGCTGGGAGACTTCTTCTAAACGAGGGAACACTTCCACCTTTGTGTGAATACCTGCAGAACAGGGACATGGAAGTAGTTCTTATGTAGATTATGGTGAACTAGTGTGTGTTGTAGCAGTGTTTTACCATTGAGAACGAGCTAGCATGCTAACGGTTAGCCCCCTAGGCCCCTCGTCTCGGCTAGTGACGTATTACTACAGACATTCCTGTAATCGTACATTATGGTTCTTGGTGTGGACGGCCCTTTATTCTTTGTAAAGCAAGTTTGTTCAGAAAGCTACTTGTTGTCTCCGCGTGTTTCTCGGAGGTGTGGGCGTGCAGAGGTTGTGTTACCGTGGCAATAGCGTCCATCTCCGTTGAATCCGGTCGCACATTGGCAGGTGAAGTGGAGGCTGTCGCCCGGCCGGCACACGGCGTTGATGTCACAGCCGTGTCTGCCGGTGAAACACGGGTTCTGCTCTGGAAGACTGCCTGGGAAATTAGAAACAAAAAAGTGAGCGTCCAGCGTCAGTTCTGGCAGGCCAAGGAGTCAAGACGCCGCTAACCGCTATTGGCCACGACACGGTATTGTGTCAACAGTTAACTTCATTTAATATTGTATATGATGCGTTTTCTTTTGCGGGGGTGCAAAACCCCCTATCCCAGAATGCATCTGTGGACAAAGACTCCACAGTGGAGAAGACACCGAGACAGTGTCCTCTTCTTCAGACGTCACCTCCTCGCAGGAAACACGACACAGATGTCCCACTTTTTGGCAACAAACTCCCGGCTGAGTTGTGTTTGCTTGTGTAACTCTGAAACCCCCTCCTCCAACAGCCCCCCCCTCCCTTAATAAGGACGCCCCTCCCCCCCCCGCTGCCCCTCCCTCTGTGTCCTGGAGGTTGGTATCCCCCTGCCAACACTCTCACAGCTGAGGAAATACAGCCGGCCTCAGGTTACTGTTTGTCTTCCTCTGATGTCCCACTGCAAACACTAAACTGTCGGAGGCGTGTTTGGGTGCATTCCTCTGGGTAATCACACACATGTTTGTACTCCGAACGCCAGCGCCCCCCCGACAGACAGACGGCCAGGAGACCCTAACCATCCGACAACATGGAGGCGACCTGCACGCACGCCTGTCTAATGTCAGAACACATGCAGACCACTGGTTCTCAAACGTTTGTTCAGCAACGTTACCCCCTTTGAATTGTGTTTTTAAGCCAAGGACCCCCTGACAAATCTAATCAACAGCAGCCTTGGAACTGGAACATTTACAAATGCTGATGGGAAAAAAAGGAGACAAAAAACTTGGAATAAGACGGTAGAAAGAAACGGAAGGAAGGTAAGAATAGGTCACATTTTTGGTAGAAAATTACGCTTCACTTGAAGGTATCTACATAAGAGTGACATGACGCTGTCATGAACGTGTCATAAACATTATAAACAAGTCATAAATGTTTATGACATAACGCTTCTTTTAGTAAGTGACATTAAGTTTTTGTCATGACAAGTTAGGGTTGGGGTTCATGTGTTCATGACTGTGTCATGTCACTCTTATGTAGATACCTTCAAGTAAAATGTTACCAAAAAGTCTCCATATAAAAAGGTAAAACAGCCTTGTCACTGAAAAACATTTAAACACACCTGTCAAATGTTTAGAATCCATCCCTTAAGTCATTCATTATCATAGTATAATTATTTTATGAATTATGCATGACATATATTTTTTAATATATATATTTTTTTTTTCTGCAACTTTCCCACACAGAAAATATGAAGATAATGAAGATGATGAGAGTCCATCATGTTGTTTTAATCCTCCGGGTTGGCTACTAGCAACTGTGTGGAGGAGGTGTGTGTGTGTGTGTGTGCTTGTTTTACTATATTCGTGGGGTCCAAAAACCGGGGAATACAGTATACTTGTGGGGTCTGCACAGCCTTGTGGGGCCCAAAATGCTGGACCCCACAAGGTTAAAGGTCTGTTTGAGGGTTAAGACTTGGTTTTAGGATTAGGGTTAGAATGAGGTTCTGGTTAGGGTGAGGGTAAGGGTTAAGGTTAGGCATTTAGTGGTGATGGTTAAGGTTAGGGTAAGGGGCTAGGGAATGCATTATGTCAACGACGGGTCCCCACAAAGATAGTGAAACAAACGTGTGTGTGTGTGTGTGTGGGGGGGGGCTTGTATCATGTGGACACGCCGACAGTGTTGTTGTCATTACTTAGAATTCCTCTTGGGGGCAACAGAAACTAGGGCTGTAGTACTCGAGTCTTGGATCGGGTCTTGGACTCAAGGCGGTTTTTCCATGGTCTCGGACTTGTCTCGGACTCGCTGGTATTTGGACTTGGACTTGTCTCGGTCTCTGCCATTGGTCTTGCCAAATATGGCTTTTGGTCTCGACCGAGTCCAGGTGTCTTCATTATGTTTATAATAATATTGGAGGGAACGTGAAACACTGGCCACCTGATAACCAATCACATACTAGATGGTCTTCTCACGCCATGCATCTGTGTGCCCTGCTAACGTTACTGCCATTCATTTTCATTGAGTCATTTTTTTCTGTCCTGGACTCGGTCTTGACTCGGAGTCGAACCTTTTTGGACTCGGTCTTGTCTTGGTCTCGGCTAGTCCTGGTCTTGGGACTTGTCTTGGACTCGACAAAGGTGGTCTTGACTACAGCCCTGACAGAAACTACGCACTATATCTCTAAAGAGATCGACACACACACCAACGCACACGTATAAACTTCAGGTCCCTCGGCACAACCAGAAATCACACTTAAGAGTGGTCATAAACAGTCGTAAAGTGGTTTCTCCTTTTGGATTTCAGACTTTTGTTGTTTTGGTTTCTCATTCTATTTTTTATATTGATGGAGACTTTGCTCAAAACATTTTTGGGGTTTTACGTCATTAACTTTTCCAGTAATTAACATCAGTAGTTTTAACTGCTAATTTATGCTAAATGTCATTTATTTATTAACTGTACAATAACACAATATCATACATAGTCCTATATATCTATATATTTATCTTTATTTATCTGTAGTTTATTGTTGTTTACTGTTTTTTTAATTTTTGTTAAAAATATCTAGCTAAAAGTTTATTGTCATTGTTACTCTTATACCGTATTTTTTGTTTTTTATACCTCTTTATTTAAAGAGTGTCTTGTAAGCTGCTAAAATCTGCTGCTGGAACTCTGATTTCCTTGCGGGAGTCATCCCAAAAGGATCAATAAAGAGAAGTCTAAGTAATGGATTATTTTTTGGGTGCAGATCGGGAGCCGGGAGGACTCACTGTGGACCGAGCCGATCTTGTTGCTCATGGCGTAGCGGATCAGATGGTTGTCCGCGTCGAACATCACAAAGATCTGGTCCACGCTGAGCTGCTGGGTGGTGGGCGCCGCCGCCGCCTCGGCGTGCGGGCAGCTCTGGAAGCTGATGGTCTGGCGCCATTGGTAGCTCCGGGTCTGTGCACTGCCGCCGCCGGGGGGGGAGGGGTGACGGTGTAGTCACGGTTGGAGGAGGAAGTGATGACTGAAAGGAGGAGACGCAGAAGATAAAGATGTTTACACCCAATAAGAAATGTAAATGACTGTGTTTATACAGCGCTTTTCTAGTCTTAACGACTACTCAAAGCGCTATTACATAACACAGGAACCATTCGCCATAGGGCTGGGCAATATTTCAATATTATATCGATATCGTGATATGAGACTAGATATTGTCTTAGATTTTGAAGAACTGTAATATCGTTACATGGTAAGTTTAGTCTGTTCCTGGTTTCAGAGGCTGCGTTACAGTAACGTGATGTCATTGTCTGAACTGACCAGACTGTTGTAGCTATTATTTACCTTTACCCACTTAGTCATTATATCCACATTATGATGGTTATTTATCTAAAATCTAAATGTGAAAGATGTTTTGTGAAAGGGCCAATTGTCAACCTTACAATATCGTTGCAATATCGACATAACAGTTTCATACGCAGCACAAACAACGCGGGAGCTGCGTCATGTTATTGGTTTTAGTTGCCATGAGTCCTTACGGTTAGTGTCGTACTGGTAGATCTCCTTGTAGGGGCTGATCTGGACGGAGGATCCCAGCGGGACGGCGGGCACGCGTCCCTCAAGCTCGGTGCTCACCACCAGGTGGTCGTGTTCGTCGATTCCTGTGAACTGCTGCTTGATGCTCAGACGCTCGTTACCGGGCTGGAAGATCACCTCGGCCTGCCGTGAGAACACGCCGCCTGCATGGACGCGTGGGGGAGAACACGTGAGGGTCAGAACTGTATTTCTGTAAGTTGAGCTAAAGCAGTTTGTTACCAAGTCAAACATCCAAATGTCAGTTTGAGGCTTGTCTATATGTTGCATGAGAATACATGTGAGGGTCTGAACAGAGTCCTGCACGTTTTAAAGGGGCCCTGCCACACGTATGTCATGACTTTGTGGTAATGTCTGAAGTTCTATCATGGACTCTGTTACATTTTTTGTGGAAAAAATGCCTTGGTGACCTTGTTTCAAGCCATTCTACCGTGGTATAGAAAGCCTGCAGGAAGACTCAGCTCCATTTGTGCCAGTTCTCATTAATAAGCTAAACTGCTTGACTCTGATTGACTAACAGCTAGCCAAAGCGAGCCTGGCTATATATAATGACAAAGCACATTTAAGTCCCGCCCACACCGGACGGTCTCCATTGACTTGAATTGCGTGAAGGTTTCCTCCTCGTCCATTTCGTCTGCCAGCAAAAACCTAAAAGCTGCTGTGTGGAGATATGAACTACCAACCATGTAAAGAATCCAGAACTTAAGTTTTTATAAGCTGCCGACCTGAAAAACTGAGCTTTAAAGAAGACAAAAGTTGATACAGATGTGAGGAATCAGCAGAGAGAATGGGAAGACGCTAAGCTAACGTTATGCCCAACGATAAGTGTGCAGCAAGCATTTTGTTATCAAGTCAAACAACCAAATGTCAGTTTTAGGCTAACTAACGTTATATTTCTGTACGTTTTGCATTTTGAAAGTATGCAGACTTGTTATAGTGGAGTGTGGATAAATCAGAAAGCTATGCAGTGTTATGTTTGCAAGCGCCTTAGCTTGCTAACATTAGCTTACTAACAGCTAACTTGTCCTTTCTGGTAGACAAAGGGTGCTAAAATCATCCTTGTACATGCTTACATCTCATGTTACAGGATCTTTGTTAGCGTTTCAGACATAAGGTGCATTTTGTGGCGCTGATTGGTTTCCCCTCCGGTGGGTCTTAGTTTCAGTATGACTCTGACCCAATAGAGTATGACTCTGTCTCTACGTATTGCGATCCATGGTCACCAAACTTTCTAAACCAAGATATATTCATTCATTATCCAAATTATGATTATTTTGGTCAATATTTAACACGATTACTCATTGACTTTTGAAAAGATGTTGCATACATTGAATGTAAAAAACAGGGAAACAGTTAAACAAAACTTTTTTGTTTTTCACTCACAACACATGACAAAATAAGAGTTTACTAGTCAAACATAATGTGCCAAAAAAATGTTTTTCTGTGATCGTTAGGAGCCCGAAATCGCGACCAAAATTCGATTAATTGGGGTGCCCGGATAGACCGTATTTAGAGGTTTACTCCTCGATGCAGCGGGCCAGGGTTCGACTCCGACCTGCGGCCCTGCATGTCATTCCCCCCTCTCTCTCCCCTTTCATGTCTTCAGCTGTCCTGTCAATAAAGGCCTAAAAATGCCCAAAACATATTGGACAGTCCTACAACTTTACACGACAAGACGTTGGCTCACCGATGAGACTGAAGCCGTTCTTGTAGCCGGGCTGCTCCAGGGCGAAGGCCCAGCCGATGACTCCCCCGAGGGAGGACAGTGGCTGCAGGGAGGGTCCCAGGCTGTCGGGGATGCTGCTGATGGCCACGTAGGCCCGTCCGTCATTGGCTACCACGTACGAGTGCAAGTCGTTGTTACTGAGCTCCACGGGCGAAGGCGAGTTCCCCACAAACACTCGACCGTTCACCTTGCCGTTCATTCTCTGTGGTTTTCCTGGAAAAACAGCAAAGATTTGATTTAGTAGAGCAGAACGTTCAGTAGTTCCAGGTTAGAGTTATTAGGGTTGTCATAGGCCCAATCCCAAAGTCCGGACTCACAGACTCACAGACTTTGGTTTGCGTTCTCGCAAAATGCATAAGGGCTTAGGGTTGTCCCGATTTCAAAGGGCGTGAGGGCTTGAGTACACACTTACCGAGCCCTTTCCGTGAGTCTGCATCGATGCAGACTTCACCAAAGGGAATTACCCACAGTTCAAAGCGTTGTGGCGTTTACCGCGGAGACCGTAGGGAAATCCGGGAATTACAAAAGGTCAACAACAGCAGGACACACGACCACGGAGCAGACCAGCCTGTCGTCCAGCTCGTACAACAAGAGGCTGAAAACATGTGGAATCAGGCAGCCGTCTCCTGGGCCTCGGCCGTGTGGAAAGCAACTAACTTAAAATGAAAATTCCCAAACCGGCAAGTGTCAGCAACATCTTTGTTATTAAACATGGCCACGGTAACGTGTGATCTCGTGCAATGCTGTCCCAATCCCATTTATACCTATCTGAGCCCATGTGGCCTCACACGCACTCACTCACTTAGACACCTTACACTCACTTACACCTGAGATCAGTTAAGTCTGTGAGTCTTTAGTCTTCAGGGCTCACTTTGGGATTGGACCATAATCTCGCTTTACCAGACCTTCCTCCACAGAGCTGTGGAGGAAGGTCTGTCTAGTCCACACAGCATTCCTGGATGGGGCAAAAACGTGCTCTGGTTTATTGGCATTTCTTTAAACCAATCACAATCGTCTTGGGCGGCGCCAAATGCTTGCTCTTGGGGGAAATGGTCTCGGTACATTTTAGAGTGTGGTCTAGATCTGTAAAGTATCCTCAGGTAACTTCTGCTTCTTAAACATAAACAATAAGTAAGTAATAGCGAAAATGCTTCTCACCTTCGGCGACACAGTCCTTCCCGTTACCATAGAATCCAGGCCTACAATGGCAGCAGTACCCTTTGCTGTAATCCCGGCAGTCAGCGAAAGCTGAGCACTTGTGCCTGTTGAGGGCGCACGTCTCCGAATTGTACGCAAATACTGTGAAAGAACAACCAAAAAAACGAACCCATTTGGGTTCAATTAAAACAAAAAAGAACGTATAAACAGAATTACTCATGGAAATAAAATGGATGGAAAGGCTCATTCAAATAAACATAGCAGAATGGTCGGAGTGGCAGCCATCTCTTTGTGACCCGACTAACTTTCGTATAAACGTCTGTACAAGCTGACTTGCGGAAAGTCTCAGATGTGAGGTTTTGCAGTAATCAACTAACGGGCAGTGTAGTAGTGACCTGAAGAGTAGGATTAGGCATCGAGAACCAATTCCTACTTGGAATCGTTTGGAAGATTTGGTTTCTAATCTGATCATCGGTTCCAAATTTAACATGCACATGTTTTGGTGTCCGTAGCGGCCAGGAGCTTGTTGTGTTGCAGCCACGGAACTCAGTAAGCAGCGCTCTAGTCTGGCTTTATTTTACATTGAAAAAGCTGTAAAACTGCAACCCACCATTAAATCAAAGAGCCAGCCGCTAAATTAGTCAAATTTAAAGGTCCCATGACATGGTGCTCTTTGGATGCTTTTATATAGGCCTTAGTGGTCCCCTGATACTGTATCTGAAGTCTCTTTATATAGGCCTTAGTGGTCCCCTGATACTGTATCTGAAGTCTCTTTTATATAGGCCTTAGTGGTCCCCTAATACTGTATCTGAAGTCTCTTTATATAGACCTTAGTGGTCCCCTAATACTGTATCTGAAGTCTCTTTTATATAGGCCTTAGTGGTCCCCTAATACTGTATCTGAAGTCTCTTTTATATAGACCTTAGTGGTCCCCTAATACTGTATCTGAAGTCTCTTTTATATAGACCTTAGTGGTCCCCTAATACTGTATCTGAAGTCTCTTTTATATAGACCTTAGTGGTCCCCTAATACTGTATCTGAAGTCTCTTTATATAGACCTTAGTGGTCCCCTAATACTGTATCTGAAGTATCTTTATATAGACCTTAGTGGTCCCCTAATACTGTATCTGAAGTCTCTTTTATATAGACCTTAGTGGTCCCCTAATACTGTATCTGAAGTCTCTTTACCAACATTCAGCCTTGGTGCAGAATTACAGCCACTAGAGCCAGTCCCACAATGAGCTTTCCTTAGGATGTGCCATTTCTGTGTCTGTAGCTATTGAGGAGGAGAGGGGGGGCAAGATGGAGGGTGGGGGTGTGGTCTTGACCAACTGCCACTTTGCTCGTTTGAAAGCCACGATGTCTCTTTCTCATGGGTGGGCCAAATTCTCTGGGCGGGCAAAGCAGAGAAAGGGGAGGTAACCTTTCCCCTTATGACGTCATAAAGGTTAGATTCCAGATCGGCCCATCTGAGCTTTCATTTTCTCAAAGGCAGAGCAGGATACCCAGGGCTCGGTTTACACCTATCACCATTTCTAGCCACTGGGGGGCCATAGGCAGGCTGGGGGAACTCATATTAATGTTAAAAAACCTCATAAAGTGAAATTTTCACGCCATGGGACCTTTAAAAACTTAATGCTTCAGAGCGGACAAATATGACGTGCGGAGTTCCCCAGGGCTCCATTCTGGGGCCTCTTCTGTTTAACGTCTACATGCTTCCACTGGCTCAGATTATGGGAAACAACAAAATGCGTTACCATAGTTATGCAGACGACACACAAATCTACATAATCAGGGGACTGCGGTCCAATACAAACACCGAGTTAAGTGCATTGAACACATTTAACAATTGGATGTGCCAGAACTTTCTTAAATTAGACGAAGACAAAACTGAGGTGGTTGTTTTAGGAGCCCAGGAGGAACAATTAAAAGTCAGCACTCAGCTTTAATCAACAATGTTAAGAACACCAGACAAAGCCAGAAATCTTGGTGTACTCGTGGACCTTAGAGCTGAATTTTAAAAGCTACATTAAGACAATTAGGCGGGCGGGCTGGATCTGCTGACCTGTTGCCGCTGGGTCTAACTGCACCTCCTCCTCACTTCCCGCTGCTCCGGAGAATGTTTCCCGAGCTCTCCTCACAGCGAGCTACGACACATTTTACGACCCCACTCATGTGTGCTGTCACCAAGACAACTAACAACAACCGCCATTTTCGGTTTTGTACTAATCAAATGACCACGGAAAACAGTTCAATAGGCTTTCATTCATTCTTTTCATTTCTATGGAATTATTCAAGAAATTGTTTGCATCCAAATGTTTTGATCTTTTTACCGTTCACGTCCAGATTTTCATCTTCATCTACAACGACGATCTGGGGTTGCTGGGACCGGGAATGTGGAGGCACTGGTTGGACTGGTTCAGGGTATCTTGGTTGGACTGGTTCAGGGTATCTTGGTTGGACTGGTTCAGGGTATCTTGGTTGGACTGGAGAGTATCTAGGCTCAGTGGTTTCAGGGACGGTTGGCTGCAAAGGCTCAACGACGGGATATCCGGTCTCAGATCGGTCAGGGTACCTTGGATCAGCCCTCTCGGGTTCAGTGTACGTTGGTGTCTCCGATTCGGGGTATTCTGGGTAATCCGGTTCCTCTGTCTCTGGTTCGGCGTACTCTGCCGTGATGGGTCTGTACTCGTTGGGAGTTTCTGTTGGGGACTCTTCGGTTTCTTCTGGTACCACCTGGGGTTTCTCAGATCGCCTTGGCGACATGGTGACGGGCGGCTCGGTGGCATCTTCCTCAGGAAGGGTAGTGACCATCCCAGGTGTAATGGCGACAAAGATTGGCGAGGAGCCGATCTCATACACCCAAACCCCATTCTTTCCTGAGTTCGTCTTTCTGGTTGGATAAAGGAAGGAAGAAAACTCAATTAAAAGACAAGACAAGAAATGTTGTAGTGTTTCCTGATATGTCGTCGTGTTTTCTGAAATGCTTTTACGTTTTGACCTTCAGGGCCACCGTATCAAATCAGTTTTGTGTATCTTTGATATAAGAGCAGATTCGTACTCAGTGAGTTCCCTGATGGAAGTCTCTTCGTCGGTGGTGGTGCGGAAGTACGTCCCCTGTTTTTCACTCCACCACCAGCCCACCACAAGGCCTTCGTTGAAGCCAGCCTCGAGGAGCTTACTCTCGCCCCCGACTGGCGTGGAGAGGAACTGCAGTCGGTCTCGGGGGTACAGGAGGATGGCGCAGGACGACAACTCCATAGAGGCCACAACCAGCTGGAAAGTGTTTCTCTGAAAGCACAAAACAATACGTTGTTGCAATGGCGATCACAAAAAGAGACGATTGTTTTGCACATTACTTGTGCAGTTTTGCTAATTAAGGTTTCATTTACTCAAGTATAGTCTCGCTTTACCAGACCTTCCTTCACAGCTCTGTGGAGGAAGGTCTGTCTAGTCCACACAGCATTCCTGGATGGGAGGAAAACATGCTCTGGTTTATTGGCATTTCTTTAAACCACAATCAAAAACGTTAAAGGTAATTTTTTGTATGACTTGACTTGTGACTTGCACATGTTTGACTAAGTCCCATCTCTGGTGCCTCCCCCCTAAAAGGCAGAGTCAGAAAAATACCTGAGTACGCCTAACCCTTGTCACGAATTGTTCCCTCTCTTTCCTTTAAATTAGGGGTGTAAGAAAAAATCGATACACTTGAGTATCGCGATATTTTATTTAGCAATACTGTATCGATTTTCAAAAAGGCAATATCGATTTTTATTTTTTTTACGTTAAAAAATACAATTCACGTTTTATGTTGTGTTTAAACCCCCTACTGCCAGATGGCTATGCTGAGACACACCACTAGTGTCCTCGCCTAGCAGTGCCTAGCAGGGCCTAACAGTGCCTAGCAGTGCCTAACAGTGCCTAACAGTGCCTAGCAGTGCCTAGCAGTGCCTAGCAGGGCCTAACAGTGTTAGCAGTGCCTAGCAGGGCCTAACTATGCCTAGCAGTGCCTATCAGTGTCTAACAGTGCCTAGCAGGGCCTAACAGTGCCTAGCAGGGCCTAACTATGCCTAACAGTGGCTATCAGTGTCTAACAGTGCCTAGCAGGGCCTAACAGTGCCTATGCCTAACAGTGCCTAACAGTGCCTAACAGTGCCTAACAGTGCCTAACAGTGCCTAGCAGTGCCTAACAGTGCCTATCAGTGTCTAACAGTGCCTAGCAGTGCCTAACAGTGCCTAGCAGTGCCTAGCAGGGCCTAACAGTGTTAGCAGTGCCTAGCAGGGCCTAACTAGCAGTGCCTAACAGTGCCTATCAGTGTCTAACAGTGCCTAGCAGTGCCTAACAGTGCCTAACAGTGCCTAACAGTGCCTAACAGTGCCTAACAGTGCCTAACAGTGCCTAGCAGTGCCTAACAGTGCCTAACAGTGCCTGACTTGTTGCTAGAAGCTAACAACGTAGCTATGGCTGACCTTTGGCCTACTTTAGCATATAAACATTAGCTCACTAAGAACCTGGGAACCACAATCCCAAACTGGCAGTTTGATTTTCTGTGAACTGAATTGTTGACCTAAAGTAAACTTCTTTGACTTTTATGCACATCATGTCTTTTTTTAAATATTAGTTTTTCTAAAAATTATACTTTAAAAAAATCCCAATAAATCGCCTTACGCACAGTATCGAAATATATTGCAATATACTGAATCGTGACCCATGTATCGTGACACGTATCGTACGGCCAGATTCTTTCCAATACACAGCCCTACCTTAAATATTTATTTCCTTCCTTTAAATGTTTAAAAAAATATGTATGTTCATTTGCAAATGTGTGCCAAGCATGTACAGCTATCTTTAACTGCAATGTTAGGGGTGGTTCCTTTTTCTATGCCACCGGTGCATTTTATTATGTTATTGTATATTCCTTCTTCTTTATTGCATAAGTCCACATCTCTGATGCTTCCCACCTTAGTGTCTAGTCCATCTCCGCGTCCAGGCGTCCCCCGCGCGGCCATGTTCTCCCAGGTGACGATGAGGACGCCGACGGGCTCATCTGGGTCGTCTCTGGGGAACGCTCGCCTGACGTGTTCAGCGGTTCGATTCCGTACCTCCGGGCTGCTGTCCCACCTGAAGTGGACCTTCCCCCGTCCGTCGCTGTCGTCCAGGTCGCCCAGCAGAGCGGCGATCATTTTGAAACTGGAGGGCATCTTCCCCAGGTACTGCTCCTCGGACGGAGGCTCGACCACCGACACAAATCCATTTGTGTTTATCTGGAACAAAAGATGGAAGGGTTGTTGTTAATGAAGGGTCTAATAACTAATAACTACCCAGTCATTCCTGTGGATCACGTGCACGTTTGTATGTTTGTTCATTTCCGCCACTTGGTTTATATCATCGTGAACTGAAAGTCTTTCGTCTTTTGCTACGATTACGCCTCGCGTCCACACGACTGCGGGCATTTCCGAGCCCCTAAAACGGAGACATTTGGAATAGGGTGACCAGACACCGGTGAAAGAACATGAAGGGAAACGAGGCGATTGTGACTTTATGTTAACAGTTTGTGGTGGGTTACTCTGATCATTGTTGATGTCAGTGCTGCTAGTGAGCACTTCAGCTAGAGCTTTAGCTGCTCAGTTTTAGTGCTAGCTGCTACCTGGATTGTCCTACAGAAGGTTTACAGAAGATCTACGACTCCAACTATTATTATGCTATCCATTACAGCAATAGTAGGTCTGGTCACCTTAATTTGGAAACACTGCTGCCCCAGTTTTAGGTTTGAAAACTCCAGGGTTGCTTTGTAGTCTGCACGGACACAAACAGAGACAAAGAAAACAGGGTCCGCCCTCCTACAACCGCGATGGCTGCATCTGATTGGACGAACGCGTCACGTGGGTCCGTCTGCACACCGGATTTCAAAACCAACCATGATGGCGGCTCGTTGGGAATACGATCTCTTATTTTCTGAAAACAATTGACCGAAATGTGTTTCTGGAAACATTTCATGCGAGAACTAGGCTACGCAGCTGCGGTCTTCATTTCCGATCGACGACGGTCACTTTCAAAGATTTTCAGGAGCATTTGAGAGGCTGCGAGCCGAGCTGGCCACTCCTCATTTGCATAAAGGTGAACCAAAGTCAACCTATTTGCAAATGAGGAGCGGGGCACCTCGACGCCCCGCTCCTCCAAAGTCCCTGCGACGCTCCCAGAATGCATTGCCCGGCTGCTCCGATAGAAATGAATGGGAAGCGTTGAAATGACGCTGACATTGGACATGTACCATAAGTGTCTGACAACAAGCTCTCAGGAAAAAAAAGTCCAAAACAGTACCGTTAAGCAAAAAAAGCTTGTCACTGGGGTGGTACCCTCAAAGGTACATTGTTGTAAAAAAACACATTCTGATTTATTTTGCACATATCCCAAAACGTTACAGTTAATTTAGTTTGACAATTATTGCGTTATAGTATAGTATATATAGTATAGATTAACTTGTGTTTCTATATTGAGAGATGATTCATTTTCTGCTGTGATGAGCATCCACTAATTCCTGCCGTTTTACATTTAAACATTAAGGGACAAATATGTACCTTGCACCTCGGTCCACAATGTACAATGGAAGGTGCATAATTGCACCTAAAGATACATTTTTGTACTTTTAAGGGAACATTTGCTAAGTTTGTACCTTAGGGAACAAAACTGACCTGTATTATACCTCATTTTCTGACAAGCGCAGTTAGGACAGGATCCCTACAGAGATAGACCTTTTTGTTAAAGGAACACGCCGACTTACTGGGACTTTAGCTTATTCACCGTAACCCCCAGAGTAAGACAAGTCCATACATACCCTTCTCATGTCCGTGCGTGTTGTAACGCTGTCTGACGATTCCACCGGTAGCTTAGCCTAGCACAGAACCTGCAGGTAACCGGCTCCATCTAGCCTAGCTTAGCACAGATCCTGGAGGTAACCGGCTCCATCTAACCTAGCTTAGCACAGATCCTGGAGGTAACCGGCTCCATCTAGCCTAGCTTAGCACAGATCCTGGAGGTAACTGGCTCCATCTAGCCTAGTTTAGCACAGATCCTGCAAGTAACTGGTTCCAACTAGCCTACTGCTCCCAATAAGTGACAAAATAACACCAACATGTTCCTATTTACATGTTGTGTACAAAAACAACGTAACATGAGAAGGAACATGTTGGCATTATTTTGTCACTTATTGGGAGCAGTAGGCTAGTTGGAACCAGTTACCTGCAGGATCTGTGCTAAGCTAGGCTAGTTGGAACCAGTTACCTGCAGGTTCTGTGCTAGGCTAAGCTACCGGTGGAACCGTCAGACAGCGTTACAACACGCACGGAAAAGAGTAAGATCCTTTTAGTTTAACATGAAACAGCCCCGAAACTAGACAAAGTCAAACAAACTCACGAGAGTCTGTTTCTGCTGTTTGTCCTGTTTGACAGGGAACAGTTAAACCTCCAGTAGAGCTTCAGATCCTGGACTCTCCTACGTCTCTGCTCGCTTTGTCAGCCCACAGGAATTCCACACAATGACTTCCCATTCACTCCGAAGAAAAGGATCTTTTTAACCTCATTAACTCAAATCCGCCTCACACTGAATGCCACGGTGACTGTTTGAGCCCAGAACACCATGAACTGTGACCGGGAGGCCAACCCGCCAACCCTCTCCGTCGGAGACTTTTCAGCCTCACTTTATGTCTCTACGACGGCTCGGAGGAGTCAGGCTACCCCCGAGATTCTCCACGTTAAGTTCAAGACTTTTTAACACCACGTCGTGACCGATAAGAGCCAATCAGGAGAAGGAACGTTGGCGTTGAGACTGCAACACAACCCTGCAGATTCCAAACCAGAAGTCAGAAGTGTTTCCAAATGTCTCCGGTTTAGGGGCTCGGAAACAGCAGGGGAATGAGAGGGGGAAACGCCAGAGCAGGGGGAATGAGAGGGGGAAACGCCAGAGCAGGGGGAATGAGAGGGGGAAACGCCAGAGCAGGGGGGAATGAGAGGGGGAAACGCCAGAGCAGGGGGAATGAGAGGGGAAACGCCAGAGCAGGGGGAATGAGAGGGGGAAACACCAGAGCAGGGGGAATGAGAGGAGGGAAACACCAGAGCAGGGGGAATGAGAGGGGGAAACACCAGAGCAGGGGGAATGAGAGCAGGGGGAATGAGAGGGGGAGACGCCAGAGCAGGGGGGAATGAGAGGGGGACACGCCAGAGCAGGGGGGAATGAGAGGGGGCAACGCCAGAGCAGGGGGAATGAGAGCAGGGGGAATGAGAGGAGGCAACGCCAGAGCAGGGGGAATGAGAGCAGGGGGAATGAGAGGGGAAACACCAGAGCAGGGGGAATGAGAGGGGGAAACGCCAGAGCAGGAGGAATGAGAGGGGGAACACCAGAGCAGGGGGAATGAGAGGGGGAAACACCAGAGCAGGGGGAATGAGAGGGGGAAACAAGAGCAGGGGGAATGAGAGGGGGAAACATAGCAGAAGATTATTTTTTTTGGCATGTTAGGCCTTCATTGAAATGAAAGGGGAGAGAGAGAGGGGGGGGAATGACATGCAGCAAAGGGCCGCAAGTCGGAATCAAACCCGCAGCCGCTGCGTCGAGGACTGAGCCTCTGTGTATGGGTGCGCGCTCTACCAGGTGAGCTACCCAGGTGCCCAAGGTATTCCTTTTTAAACCAAAACCTAGCAATGTAAACGTAGCCTTGTACAGTCCTTACATGAACAACTGAATGCATGTTTCTAACCAGCTGTTGTTAGATTACATGGAGCGCAAACAAACATCTACTTAAGTGACACGTCACGTCACACAGCAGATGTTTACTTTCAGTGCAGATGCTCCACGTGATGCAGGACTGTTGCATCACAAGGGTTTGTTTTCTGCGATAATGTGGGAAATTCAGAAGAAAGTGGGACGGCTGCTGTGGAGGGAAAGTTGTTCTTCCATCCAGTGTAAGAGATCTGGTGATGTTTGTCTCGTCAGCAGCTGCAGACATAAACCGCGTATGTTACTGTCCTCCATCTTATTGTACACTAACGTTAGCTAGCCGCTACCTAACGTTGACGTTAGCTAGCGCTAGCTGATACTAGCGATTTCAGCAAAGTTAGCTAGCAGCTACCTAATGTTGACGTTAGCTAGCGTTAGCTAGCCGCTACCTAACGTTGACGTTAGCTAGCGCTAGCTGATACTAGCGATTTCTAGTCGGCGACATATTTTGAGCTTCATTTAATAAACATAACCTGTAGTAGTACACAATTGTATGTGTATTGTTTTGATTACAATGTGTGTAATTACTTTACGTTGCCTATTTATATCTAGTTATGTCAAAGTTACGACTTAAAGTCACGACTTGGTAGCGTTCCAGGCAAAGTCACGGCAAAGTTAGCTAGCGGCTACCTAATGTTGACGTTAGCTAGCGGATACCTAACGTTGACGTTAGCTAGCGGATACCTAACGTTGACGTTAGCTAGCGTTAGCTAGGGGATATCTAACGTTGACGTTAGCTAGCGTTAGCTAGGGGATACCTAACGTTGACGTTAGCTAGCGTTAGCTAGGGGA
>NC_135856.1:858031-860531 GCF_031162955.1 Sander vitreus | reverse complement strand
GCCAGACCCAAGGGGGTCAGCTTCTCCTCACAACGCGTAGCTCCTACGGCGCCATGTTGATGCTACCAAGCCATCACCTCCCGTTAGCATCCCGTTAGCATCCCGTTAGCATCCCATTGACTGCCATTCATTCTGACGTCACTTTGACAGAGAA
The DNA here is from genome assembly GCF_031162955.1 of Sander vitreus. Taxonomy (NCBI): domain Eukaryota; kingdom Metazoa; phylum Chordata; class Actinopteri; order Perciformes; family Percidae; genus Sander; species Sander vitreus. Next base: position 860,377 of record NC_135856.1, on the reverse strand, counting down.
TACCTTTACATCTGAAGCGTTTAAAGACTCTATTTGTCCGTTGTTTATTTCTAAAGAAACACGACAATGTATAAAAGGCTCCATTACCTTGTAGCTCACGTTATGGCTCCGTAGCAGACGTTTTTATAACAATAGGCTAACGATTGGGTCATAACCACGAGACTTCCTGTCTCATAGTAGAGGAGTTACCGTATAGTACAGGAGAAGCTCTCAGGCAGTTTGGACTTCCATCAGCTGTTTAAGTGTAATGACTAATGTTAACTATCATTTTAGTGATCAATAATGAGCCTGTGTCTATGTTATCTCCTTACATATACCTACGCTCTCCGTCTCTGCTAGATTGGGAATGATTGAGATTTCTCTTGGCACAGCTACCAGAAGACTTCCAACTTTCAGACAGGTTGCTCACGTCACATCTACGTCTTCAAGCTCAGTTGGAGGCTGCTCAGTAACGCTCAGCCATCACCGGGAAAGAGCTTCTAATGTCCTTCACTGGTCTCCGTCCAGAGACACGGGATCTCTTGGTCCATTATATATACTGAATTGTGCGTCCGTTTTCCATTTACAGATTTTCGTACCGCCTCAGCGTGGCTGGTCGTCATAGCGGCGCCGCAGTAAACTGCCGTGACCTAACGCGACACACAGAACGTGGAAGGTGTGTTGTTGTTGTCAGAAGACACATTTAGTTTCAGATGAAGCTGGAGGCAGCAGAAATAAACACAGCTGGCTGAACTAGTTAAACATGGCGGGTTTGTTCAGGACAACCCCGTCTGTCGCTTTCACGTCACCTTTTCGGCTCGCCTCAGCTCGCTGGGAACCTCGATGGAGGCGGTACTAAATAAAGTACCTGTTAGCAGGTACCAGGGACTTTATTTCGTAATGGAAAACCAAAAAAGGCGAGTAGAGTCGAGGCGAGTGGAGCAGGTAACATGTAAGTAAAAGCGCCGTAATAGTTAAGATCAGAGGACGCTGAGTGGCTCACAGACGAGTTTTTGTCAAAGTTTAGTCAGGACGCTGTTTAACCATTTCAACCTTTTTCTTTTTCAAATGCTATAAAACTGAAGAAACCAAAATAATATGAGAGTAATCATGACCTTTACCTGCGAAGAACGTTGTGGGTAAAAAGAAAACCTTTTTTCCAACATTTTTGTCGCTTTTCCTGATGTTTTTGTGGATGTTTTTGTGCTTTATTTGATATTTTTGTGTGTGTGGGGGGGGGGAGGGGTTTCCACCTTTTTGATGCTTGTACCAACATTTTAGTCACTTTTTTCAACGTCCTTTTATCAATTAATTTTTTCAAATGCTATAAAATTGAATAAAACACCCAAATTCAATGAAGGTAGTGGACTGATTATGTATTTCACTTGTGAAGAGCGTTGTAGGGAACCTTCTACGTTATGTTTTTTTACTATTTTGTTGAACGAAAGCCAAATTTCTGATATACCCGAGGACAACATGTACATGAAATGTCCGTTAAACGGTACAGATGATACGTAGGTGTAATATACAGGGGAGATCGGGGGGACGTTTTGTTCCTCTTCGATGTTTTTTTGCTGCTTCTTTTCAATGTTTTTGTCGCCCTTTTCAAGGTTTCTTTTGGACATTTTTTCTCAATTCATGCAGACATGTCCCGGGACCTCTGGAAACACATCTTGTTCCTTCACACACACACACACACACACACACACACACACACACACACACACACACACCTTGCATACTTTCCTTTTTTGCAGTCAGTATAGAAGAAGATAATACACTGACAGGAAATTACACTATCCCGGGAATGTAACTGTGTCGATGTAGAGACTACTTCATGCCTAGTTCACACTACATGACTTCAACCCCCAACCCCACACACACACACCCACACACACACACACACACACACACACACACACACTTCCCCCCAGAAACAAAAGCCCAGATCAAAAGGCACATCGGTGTTGGCTCGGCGCTCACAAAAAGGCTCCTGGGCGTGATGAGTGAACTGTTAAGAGACGTATTCCAGGTAACTAGTAGGGGTTTAAATCACATTGCCGTATTATATCTGCTGTTGGGACATCGTGGGCTCAACGCCCAACGTCAATATTCACTGGCCCCGACACACATTCTACCAAACTGTCAAAGGCTTTGGGAAAAAAAGTCAAAACAAGTCAAAAAGGTCAAAAAGCATTAGAAAAATGACAGAAGTTCAGCGCGTTGGAAACATGTTTAGTAATGTATAGATAACCCAATCTGGATTAGCTGTCACATGACACGAGGAATGCATTCAGAGAGTGTGTGTGTGTGTATGGTGTGTGTGTGTGTGTGTGTGTGTGTGTGTGTGTGTGTGTGTGTGTGTGT
>NC_135856.1:835531-845531 GCF_031162955.1 Sander vitreus | reverse complement strand
AAACTTTCACTTTTTAATACTTGGTTGCAAAATCCTTTGCATTCAATTACAGCCTGAAGTCTGGAAGGCATAGACATCACCAGACGCTGGGTTTCATCCCTGGTGATGCTCTGCCAGGCCTCTACTGCAACTGTCTTCAGTTCCTGCTTGTTCTTGGGGCATTTTCCCTTCAGTTTTGTCTTCAGCAAGTGAAATGCATGCTCAATCGGATTCAGGTCAGGTGATTGACTTGGCCATTGCATAACATTCCACTTCTTTCCCTTAAAAAAACTCTTTGGTTGCTTTCGCAGTATGCTTGGTCATTGTCCATCTGCACTGTGAAGCGCCGTCCAATGAGTTCTGAAGCATTTGGCTGAATATGAGCAGATAATATTGCCCGAAACACTTCAGAATTCATCCTGCTGCTTTTGTCAGCAGTCACATCATCAATAAATACAAGAGAACCAGTTCCATTGGCAGCCATACATGCCCACGCCATGACACTACCACCACCATACTTCACTGATGAGGTGGTATGCTTTGGATCATGAGCAGTTCCTTTCCTTCTCCATACTCTTCTCTTCCCATCACTCTGGTACAAGTTGATCTTTGTCTCATCTATCCATAGGATGTTGTTCCAGAAATGTGAAGGCTTTTTTAGATGTTGTTTGGCAAACTCTAATCTGGCCTTCCTGTTATTGAGGCTCACCAATGGTTTACATCTTGTAGTGAACCCTCTGTATTCACTCTGGTGAAGTCTTCTCTTGATTGTTGACTTTGACACACATACACCTACCTCCTGGAGAGTGTTCTTGATCTGGCCAACTGTTGTGAAGAGTGTTTTCTTCATCAGGGAAAGTATTCTTCGGTCATCCACCACAGTTGTTTTCCGTGGTCTTCCGGGTCTTTTGGTGTTGCTGAGCTCACCGGTGCGTTCTTTCTTTTTAAGAATGTTCCAAACAGTTGATTTGGCCACACCTAATGTTTTTGCTATCTCTCTGATGGGTTTGTTTAGATTTTTCAGCCTAATGATGGCTTGCTTCACTGATAGTGACAGCTCTTTGGATCTCATATTGAGAGTTGACAGCAACAGATTCCAAATGTAAATAGCACACTTGAAATGAACTCTGGACCTTGTATCTGCTCCTTGTAAATGGGATAATGAGGGAATAACACACACCTGGCCATGGAACAGCTGAGCAGCCAATTGTCCCATTACTTTTGGTCCCTTAAAAAGTGGGAGGCACATATACAAACTGTTGTAATTCCTACACCGTTCACCTGATTTGGATGTAAATACCCTCAAATTAAAGCTGAAAGTCTGCAGTTAAAGCACATCTTGTTCGTTTCATTTCAACTCCATTGTGGTGGTGTATAGAGCCAAAAAAGATTAGAATTGTGTCGATGTCCCAATATTTATGGACCTGACTGTATATCTGTGAGTATGTATGTATGTATGTCTGTAGGTATGTATGTATGTATGTATGCATGTCTGTGGGTATGTATGTATGTCTGTGGGTATGTATGTATGTATGTATGTATGTGGGTATGTATGTATGTATGTATGTATGTATGTATGTATGTATGTATATATGTCTGTGGGTATGTATGTAAGTCTGTGGGTATGTATGTATGTCTGTGGGTATGTATGTAGATATGTATGTATGTATGTATGTATGTATGTAGGTATGTATGTATGTCTGTGGGTATGTATGTAGGTATGTATGTACGTAGATATGAGGTAGGCATGTTTTGATTTTTTTTGTTTTTGTTTTCTTTCTTTCCGTATAATTTCTTTTATCTTTTTCGTCTTGTCGATTTTATTTCCTTGAAAATGAGTTTGTTATTTTAAAAATGTGACGGGGGGGGGGGGCAAAGAATGTCTAATAAGGGAAGAAGGTCCACGTCTCTCGTTACTTCTGTCTTCTGACCTGGTTGCAGTTCCACCAGAGATCCATATGGGGGGCGCTCACAGGCCAGTGCAGAATGAATGGGCCTCTATGGAGCTATACCCCTCAACATCCACTTTTCTCAGGATATCATTGTTGTCTAGTAATCTGAATGTTGCATTTGAAAGGGGAGGCTAAGAAAATACACACTGCTGGGTGTTAGATTATTTAAAGAGGCTTTTTTGTTCCAAAAAGCCTCTTTAAAATGTCAATGATGTCATACACATATACGGCCAGAGATACTGCTTTACGGCAAGCTCTGAGTCAGGTTAGACTCTCTCTGTTAATACAACACAGCTGACAGGTTAGACTCTCTGTTAATACAACACAGCTGACAGGTTAGACTCTCTCTGTTAATACAACACAGCTGACAGGTTAGACTCTCTCTGTTAATACAGCACAGCTGACAGGTTAGACTCTCTCTGTTAATACAACACAGCTGACAGGTTAGACTCTCTCTGTTAATACAGCACAGCTGACAGGTTAGTCTCTCCCTGTTAATACAACACAGCTGACAGGTTAGTCTCTCCCTGTTAATACAACACAGCTGACAGGTTAGACTCTCTCTGTTAATACAACACAGCTGACAGGTTAGACTCCCTGTTAATACAACACAGCTGACAGGTTAGACTCTGTTAATACAACACAGCTGACAGGTTAGACTCTCTCTGTTAATACAGCACAGCTTACAGGTTAGACTCTCTCTGTTAATACAACACAGCTGACAGGTTAGACTCTCTGTTAATACAACACAGCTGACAGGTTAGACTCTCTCTGTTAATACAACACAGCTGACAGGTTAGACTCTCCCTGTTAATACAACACAGCTGACAGGTTAGATCTCTCTGTTAATACAACACAGCTGACAGGTTAGACTCTCCCTGTTAATACAACACAGCTGACAGGTTAGACTCTCTGTTAATACAGCACAGCTGACAGGTTAGACTCTCCCTGTTAATACAACACAGCTGACAGGTTAGTCTCTCCCTGTTAATACAACACAGCTGACAGGTTAGACTCTCTCTGTTAATACAACACAGCTGACAGGTTAGACTCTCCCTGTTAATACAACACAGCTGACAGGTTAGACTCTCCCTGTTAATACAACACAGCTGACAGGTTAGACTCTCTCTGTTAATACAACACAGCTGACAGGTTAGACTCTCCCTGTTAATACAACACAGCTGACAGGTTAGACTCTCCCTGTTAATACAACACAGCTGACAGGTTAGACTCTCCCTGTTAATACAACACAGCTGACAGGTTAGACTCTCTCTGTTAATACAACACAGCTGACAGGTTAGACTCTCTCTGTTAATACAACACAGCTGACAGGTTAGACTCTCTCTGTTAATACAACACAGCTGACAGGTTAGACTCTCTCTGTTAATACAACACAGCTGACAGGTTAGACTCTCTCTGTTAATACAACACAGCTGACAGGTTAGACTCTCTCTGTTAATACAACACAGCTGACAGGTTAGACTCTCCCTGTTAATACAACACAGCTGACAGGTTAGACTCTCTCTGTTAATACAACACAGCTGACAGGTTAGACTCTCTCTGTTAATACAACACAGCTGACAGGTTAGACTCTCTCTGTTAATACAACACAGCTGACAGGTTAGACTCTCCCTGTTAATACAACACAGCTGACAGGTTAGACTCTCTCTGTTAATACAACACAGCTGACAGGTTAGACTCTCCCTGTTAATACAACACAGCTGACAGGTTAGACTCTCCTGTTAATACAACACAGCTGACAGGTTAGACTCTCTCTGTTAATACAACACAGCTGACAGGTTAGACTCTCTCTGTTAATACAACACAGCTGACAGGTTAGACTCTCTCTGTTAATACAACACAGCTGACAGGTTAGACTCTCTCTGTTAATACAACACAGCTGACAGGTTAGACTCTCCCTGTTAATACAACACAGCTGACAGGTTAGACTCTCCCTGTTAATACAACACAGCTGACAGGTTAGACTCTCCTGTTAATACAACACAGCTGACAGGTTAGTCTCTCTGTTAATACTACACAGCTGACAGGTTAGACTCTCCCTGTTAATACAACACAGCTGACAGGTTAGACTCTCTCTGTTAATACAGCACAGCTGACAGGTTAGTCTCCTGTTAATATAACACGGCTGACAGGTTAGACTCTCTGTTAATACAACACAGCTGACAGGTTAGACTCTCTGTTAATACAACACAGCTGACAGGTTAGACTCTCCCTGTTAATACAACACAGCTGACAGGTTAGACTCTCTCTGTTAATACAACACAGCTGACAGGTTAGACTCTCCCTTAGCAGAATGCTAGCGTGTTATGGGCAACAACGACTCAACCTGTAAGAAATCGAAAGGACACAAGTACTCGTTCATTCAACTTTTGACCTATAATCCATGTTGAACTTGCAAAAACTACAATCAAATCTGAGATTTCTCAACGACAATCAGACGAAAGAGACAAATGTAGCCGTCTAGCTCCATAGACTCCCATTCATTTAGCATCTAGCTCCATAGAGTCCCATTCATTTAGCATCTAGCTCCATAGAGTCCCATTCATTTAGCATCTAGCTCCATAGACTCCCATTTATTTAGCATCTAGCTCCATAGAGTCCATTCATTTAGCATCTAGCTCCATAGAGTCCCATTCATTTAGCATCTAGCTCCATAGAGTCCCATTCATTTAGCGTCTAGCTCCATAGGGTCCCATTCATTTAGCCGTCTAGCTCCATAGAGTCCCATTCATTTAGCATCTAGCTCCATAGACTCCCATTCATTTAGCGTCTAGCTCCATAGAGTCACATTCATTTAGCATCTAGCTCCATAGACTCCCATTCATTTAGCGTCTAGCTCCATAGAGTCCCATTCATTTAGCATCTAGCTCCATAGAGTCCCATTCATTTTGCACTGGACCGTGATCACCCCCAGTGGAACTCTGGTGGAACTGCAACCACATTCGGTACAATGGGGCTGAATAGGGGGTGGAACGGCTTTCCGTAGATCCGCTTTGGGGGGGCCTTATATAAGCTGAAGCTTCCGACCCTACCCTTTGGTTACGACCAATTAAAATTCATTCATTCATTCATTCATAGGGTCTTTTTGTGAATGTACAGGAGTCAAACTTTCGTTTAAAACAGGGGTGTCAAACTCAGTTTCCCAGAGGGCCAGACTGGAAAATGAGAATCACATCAAGGGCCAGACATATAGAGATTATTGACATGTGTGTATTTAAGAGAAAAAGTCAATTATTTTGGGCCTCATAAAGCCCCAAAAACGTACCTCAGCCAGCGACAAATATGTTGAGTAAAGCGCCAAAAAAAAAGGCCGGAAAAAAAGCGCCAAAAACATCAGAAAAAGTGGCAAAACATTCAATAAAGCCTCCAAAATGTTAAAAAAAAGTGCCTAAAGCATTGGAAAAAAGCCCATAATTGTAAAAATTTGTAAAAATTGTAAAAATAAATAAAATAAAAGCACCAAAAACTTTGGAAAAAGTGACAAAAACTAGGTGGGCCTAAATTTACTGTGGGAACATAGGACTGTGGGACCATTGAGCTGTGGGAACATAGGACTGTGGGAACATAGGGCTGTGGAAGCATAGGGCTGTGGGAACATAGGGCTGTGGGACCATTGAGCTGTGGGAACATAGGACTGTGGGAACATAGGGCTGTGGAAGCATAGGGCTGTGGGAACATAGGGCTGTGGGACCATTGGGCTGTGGGACCATAGGGCTGTGGGAACATTGGGCTGTGGGAACATAGGGCTGTGGGACCATAGGGCTGTGGGACCATTGGGCTGTGGGACCATTGGGACATGACTGGGAACATAGGGCTGTGGGAACATAGGGCTGTGGGAACATTGGGCTGTGGGAACATAGGGCTGTGGGACCATTGAGCTGTGGGAACATAGGACTGTGGGAACATAGGGCTGTGGGAACATTGGGCTGTGGGAACATAGGGCTGTGGGACCATTGGGCTGTGGGAACATAGGGCTGTGGGAACATTGGGCTGTGGGAACATAGGGCTGTGGGAACATAGGGCTGTGGGACCATAGGGCTGTGGGACCATTGGGCTGTGGGACCATTGGGCTGTGGGACCATTGGGCTGTGGGACCATTGGGCTGTGGGAACATAGGGCTGACCCTGCGATGGGCGACCCACTCTACCACCTGAGTCATTCAGACAATTTGAGCGTCTTTGTTTTGGGTTGAATTAGCAACAAACGCGTCAAGCATCCCATTGTTCGATAAATCGTACGCCGTTGGAGTGACTTGAGTTTTGCAGCTGCCTCTCCTCTTCATCCATTCATCCTGGTGCAGCAGCTGGCGCATTCAGAAATAGACTCCAAAGTCAAGCTGCACAATAGAAGTGAGCCTCTTTAGAGATGAGCTGAGATGACGCAGGTTATTTTTTCCAACCAAACACCACGGTGTCTTGTTTCCGTAATGAGGACGGCAGCTTCGGTCAGAGGAAATGAGGGACTGATCCATTAAATGTGCTGCAGGACTGGAGGAAGTACTCAGATCCTTTACTGCAGCAAAAGTACTAACAGACAGTGTAGCAGCCCTTGGATCAAAAAAGAGAGTGTCTCGGCTGATGCATAAGGTGTCTTTTATTTAGCGTGCCAGACCAGCATGACGTTCAACATTCGTTTAACCCATCGTCACCTTAGCACCGTGAAAACAATGTATTGAAAACATAGACACAAGAAACATTTCACACGCGTGTTTTCACAGATACAAACTTCATTACGTGAACAAACATTTAGGATGACAAACAAGCAAAATAGACCGTACATACATACATGCAAACAACTTTCTGAATTACTATGAATGAAAACACATCGTACCTCGCCGCGCTCGCCTATTTCAGCTGCTGAAATCAGGCAAGCGATTCAGGAGCATCATGGCTAATACAGAAAGACTCCTGTTAGGCTCCTGAATCAAAACATGACATGCACCTCCCTCATGAACTGCACAATGCACTTTAAGCCGTCGATCTACTTTACTGAGTACTTTAGAAGTACAAGGTTTATCATATTTATGAGTAGGGGTAGTCTGGGTGGTATATCTTTTATCTCTAGCTTCTTATTTATTCATGTTTTTAACTTAACTTTTATTCTATACCTTATTATGCTATTAGTTATGTGATAGCACAGTTGGAGTGGAGTCAGGAATTCATTTCACTGCTTGTTCGAAGTGTATGACTATGCATGTGACTAATATAGAAACTTGAAACTTGAAAACAATATATGATAGTCCTTTCTTCCGTCATGAAAACGGGCGTCAAGTTCTCAAAAGTTCATGAACGAAGCACAAAATCTCAGATAAAATCCTGGAGGCCCAAACACAGCTGCACCCACCAGCTTCCTTTTAAAAGCTCATCTTCCCTTGTGCAAAAGAACTACAGTGCCACCAAAGGGACACATTTCAACATTACGGGTTCACACAATGGACCTTTTTCACAGCAGACACACAGCAATAGGAAAAGCACACCTTAACGATGGCTCATTTCCATCTAGTGTCCCAGTAGGATATGTCAGTGAGTCAGCATGCACCATACCAGGGCCTCTCCTAAGTGGAATACAGCCATCATTAATGGTTTTGAATACACCTGTGCTTCTCCTACTACGACACGTTAACATGTCTGCTGTGGAAAAGGTCTATTTCCGGTCAATCACATACAAATAACTTACCAATAACCCAACCCATACTTATTTCATTAAATCAGCAGCGTACACTAAAACTAAAGTGGTCCTTTACAGAAATAAATGCATCAGTAAATTAAGACTGCGCAATATATCTTTTTTATTCATCGTCATCGCAATATCAACCGGCGCATTAAACACATCGTGAAAGACACTCTTGTGTTAGTTAAAGGAAAATATCAGCAATAAACTGATACTTAATATTAATATAACTGTTACTCTCTTTTTAGCGCTGCCTTTTATATTCAATTCAATGACGGGGTGGCAGTAGCTCAGTCTGTAGGGAGGTGGGTTGGGAAGCAGAGGGTTGCTCCCCGTACGGACCAAAGTACTCCTGGGCATTGCCAAGCTGCTCTTGAGCAAGGCACTGAACGCCCAACTGCTCGGGGTGCCTTTCCATGGGCAGCCCCCCCCCCCCCCCACTCTGACATTTTTCCATTAGCGCATGTAGAGGTACTGAGCATGTGTGTAATTCCAACCCGGTCTCACGGCAGTTTGTGTAAATGTCACGTTATTTTTAATCTATTGATACGTGTTCACGGGAACGTTTTTCTCGTTTTTTTACGTGGTGGCCAGCACGAAATACCCTACGGGGAAAGGACGCCTTACACGCCGGGAAAAGGACGCCCCATATGCCGGGAGACGGCCACTGGGGACGTGCGACAATAACGGGACGGTTGTGATTAGGAAGACTACGGGAACAAAACGCCACACGCTGTTGTTTATGTGTTGTTTGACCCATCCACCCCCCCGACCAGCCTCCCTACGCGGATTTTCGGCTCTTTATACTACTCCCTACCATTTTCGTGCTGTGACCACGAAATATGCTTCCCATTGAAATACATTACTTCACATTTTCGTGCTGGCCACCACGTAAAAAAACGAGAAAAACGTCCCCGTGAACACGTATCAATAGATTAAAAATAACGTGACATTTACACGAACTGGGCTGGTAATTCAGGCCTGTGTGTAATAACAACAGAGTGAAAACATTGTAATGTCCCCAGTGTGGGATTAATAACGTATACATTATGATTATTATAAATGATTTCCTTTCATTTGTTATGAATTGTTTTAGCAGAATACTGAAAGCAGCAGAACTGAGGATACGTTAATATCCGTCCCATACCGTATATATTTTCCTCATAACGTGCAGCCCTAAAATAAATACGAGTAGAGCCTTCCCTGCAGGATTAATCACGGTCAAGTTGTGGGACAGTCCAACATCCTGAAAGGGGCAAAAGGAGGAAGTCAGGAAACGTACAGTGAAGTAGCGACAACGTCTGCTTAGGGATGAGGACGTGGTGGATGGATGGGTCCAAAAACACAGGACTTTCACCAGGAGAGGGCTGTTCGTGTCCCACATGAAACCAAAAGTCAACGTTGATGTTTTCAGTTAGCGTTCGTACAGAAGTACTTATTTTAAAGTTTGTGGGTTCACAAACAGAGTCTAAGTTTCTAGTCTAGTCTAAGTTTCCCTAGCGACAGACATCAAGTCGAAGCTCAGTCCACCAAAGTCTCTGTCCGAATGAGCCCTGATCTGTTCTCTCCCTCAAACGTTTATCCTCCCCTTCACAGGGGGGAAGGGGTGTCTTCTTGTTTCTTAAGAGAAACTGGTATCTTACACACACACACACACACACACACACACACACACACACACACACACGCCAAGGTCGGGGTAACCTTCAAACAATGCACCTCTATGCCATAAAAGCTTGAACTATTTTTATGACTTTAGCTTAGCTTTCTGTGCATCAGAGGTCACCCCGGAGTACTTTCAGCCACAACAATGACTAACACAGCTCTTTTGCAACGAGCACATATTAGGGCTGGGCGCTATGGAGAAATATCAAATATCACGACAACACCTTGATGTCGATATTGCAACGATATTGTAAGGTTGACAATTGGTGCTTTCACAAAACATCTTCCACATTTAGAGTTTAGATAAATAATCATCATAATACATATGATATAGATAGATATAATGACTAAGTGGGTAAAGGCAAATAATAGAACAGCTAGAACGGTCTGGTCAGTCCAGACAATGACATCACGTTACTGTAACGCAGCCTCTGAAACCAGGAACAGACTAAACTTACCATGTAACGATATTACAATATCCAAAATCTAAGACGATATCTGGTCTCCTATCACGATCTCGATATAATATTGAAATATTGCCCAGCCCTAGCACATACACACATACACACATTTTGTTAATAAAATATTTCTACACTTATATTAAGTATTCTAGGAAGCTCAAACCTGGAGACTGTCCCCCGAAAAACGCCCAAATAAGTCTTTTTTTTCCAAGCAGCAATTACGAGTAATGTTTAAGTTTCTGGCGGCGGCGC
>NC_135856.1:818031-823031 GCF_031162955.1 Sander vitreus | reverse complement strand
CTGGTAGTCATGGGCTGAATGAGGGACAGTCTCTGGTAGTCATGGGCTGAATGAGGGACAGTCTCTGGTAGTCATGGGCTGAATGAGGGACAGTCTCTGGTAGTCATGGGCTGAATGAGTGACAGTTTGTCGTCTTTCCGACAGCCTCTCCTCCGACTGCTACGATTGGGGCAGCCGCCACAGCAGCTTCACCGTGCACACCAACAGCGACGAGCAGCGCCTGACGGCCACCGCTGCCACCGGCGGGGAGCTCCACCCTTACCCATGATCTCCCTCTTCGCTGTACAGCATCACTCTGCACTTTGACGGCAATCAGTTATTGTGTTTCTTATCATCACTGACGTGTAAAGGTTTGTAGAGTCACAGTAAGACAGAAAACAAACCAAAAAAAATACCAGAATGTTACGCAGGGTTCCTCGCATTCACGTTAGTCTGGATCAACGGGAACTTATTTCCAGGATAGAACCTGACTTCCTGTCCGCTCTCTCTCTCTCTCTCTCTGTGTGTGTCGCCGTTCTCTTCGGGAACAACAACCTTCGAGCTCCACGCTGAAAATGTCAAGTTCTGAAGATAATTTGCCGTCGCCAACGATTGGTGAAAAACTAAATAACAATGAATCAAACCTCTTAACTTTAAGAACAAACATTCAGTTTTCCTGCTCAATTTTTTGGACCGATACCCAACCAGGCGCGGATTACTGCCCAGGCTAAAGCACAATGATTAAAGGGGGGGTGGGGGGCTCCCACAACGAGCAGCCTAGGGGCCCCTGACCACCTCAAAGCGCTGGCACACCAACCCGATAAACGGCCGTCGGACAGTCTGGTGAGGTCGGTGACTCGAGTCTGTGTTTTCCGTGCCGTCGTCCATCGGAGGAGCTGTCGGCCTTCATTTGGGCCAATTTGACTTACTGGGTTGGAGGGCGGGATGAGTGACAGATTCAGCAACTGCACGGCCTATTTCTCTCTTCAAATGTTTCCAGAAACACGTTTAGGTGTTACTAGCTTCGTAAAATACGAGATCGTATTTCGAACAAGCCGCCATTACTATCGGCTGGAGAAGCCAGACCCAGGTGACGCGTCCGTCATTTCCGGTTTTCATTTTTTGGGATTAGCCCCGCCTGCTGTTATGGAGACGTTTTACGCAGAACGTACGCTCAAGTTGGCGTCGCTGCGGTGTGCTCTGAGGCACCTTTTGGACCTCGGGGAGCCGACTGATCAGTCCGACGGCCTTCTCTGCCGACGGTCGGCCATCGGGGTTGGTGTGTCAGGGCCTTTAATCCGCCTCTGTACCCAACGATACCTTTTTTTCCCGGTAGCCTTCTTTCTCTCTCCGTAAAAAAATAAATATTTCAATTATAAAAATAAATCCAAACCTAGGCGCCTGGTTAGCTCACCTGGTGGAGCGGGCGCCCATGTGTAGGGGTTTGCTCCTCGACGCAGCGGCCGCAGGTTCGGCTCCTAGCTGCGGTATTCAGGCGGCCAGGCCTGCTAAGAACACAGTAATCTTTTCAAAGTAAAACACTTCAGAGTTTTCTTTTGCGGGGTTGTAAATGTTCCACCAAAACAAGCCCCGCCCCAGGACCGCTGTGATTGGTTTAGATGACATGATGTGTACAACCAGTCCACCAAACATACCAGGATACCCCCCTAATAATCCGACCCACAGGAGCGGTTTTTTTCCGTCCTCATATCTAACCCAGAGAAGGTAACAGATGCAGTTTTAAACATGTCGTTAACGTTGTGAAGCAGTCCCAGTTTGGTTCCCCCCCAACCTGCCTCCTTACCAGGACATCCGGCGCTCTTATACTTCCTCACCTTACTTCCCGTCGCTGCGTCCGGAGCCCGAGACGACTGTGATTGGTTTAAATCGATCCCGGTGATCCGGACTAACTCTGCGTAGGAGCCCTGCTTCAGAAAAGAATTATGTTTTATAAACTCAACACGTACGTAGACGATGCCGTGATGAATGTTTTAGATCATTTGGGGAGTTTTTCTCCACAGAGTACTTCTGTTTTGTGTGAAATAATTACTCCCAATGAACTCAAGCTAAGCCTCCAGAAGTCAGAAGGGTAACTTGGGTATTTTTCCAAACTATTTTCCTACGTTTGCGGACAACAATCTTTAAACTTGGTCCAGTATTGAGCGAGAACGGGTGTGACAGCATTAAGGATCCTAAACAGACTTGTTTCTTTAACCTTTCCCCCACGTTTACCCAAATGTTTCGGAGCTTCAAAGCTTCAATCGTTGCCAAACTAGTTGACGTCCAAATCAGTATCGAAAGCTTTTTTTCCATTTCTTTTTTTATAATTAGTATTAAACGTGCCGTAGGGAGGATTGGGAAGATCCAGGACTTGAGGAAAATTTCAACATCGACAACTTCTCAGTCCCTCCCCCCTTTCTGCTAAAGCCCAAAACGGTCTCCTAAGCCCCTCCCCCCACAAGGGAGAATGAATACCTGTGCTTGAGCAGTGATTGACACGCAGTTAGACACTCCCCCCGGCCCTGATTGGTGCATCTCAACAGTTAGACACCCCCCCGGCCCTGATTGGTGCATCTCAACAGTTAGACACCCCCCCCATGGCCCTGATTGGTGCATCTCAACAGTTAGACACCCCCCCCATGGCCCTGATTGGTGCATCTCAACAGTTAGACACCCCCCCTGGCTCTGATTGGTGCATCTCAACAGTTAGACACTCCCCTGGCTCTGATTGGTGCATCTCAACAGTTAGACACCCCCCGGCCCTGATTGGTGCATCTGAACAGTTAGACACTCCCCCCGGCCCTGATTGGTGCATCTCAACAGTTAGACACCCCCCGGCCCTGATTGGTGCATCTCAACAGTTAGACACCCCCCCTGGCTCTGATTGGTGCATCTGAACAGTTAGACCTCCCCCATGGCCCTGATTGGTGCATCTCAACAGTTAGACACCCCCCCGGCCCTGATTGGTGCATCTCAACAGTTAGACACCCCCGGCTCTGATTGGTGCATCTCAACAGTTAGACACCCCCTGGCTCTGATTGGTGCATCTCAACAGTTAGACACCCCCTGGCTCTGATTGGTGCATCTCAACAGTTAGACACCCCCCCCGGCCCTGATTGGTGCATCTGAACAGTTAGACACCCCCCCTGGTCCTGATTGGTGCATCTGAACAGGGAGCTGTGGATTGTTGTAAATCTCTCTCCAGGCTGTAGGTGGAGCCAGAGGAGCTGATTATTTTAATGACCTGCTTCCTGTAGTTCTACTGGAACATCGGGTCAGTTTCAGCAGATATGACAGAAAGGGAGTTTTAGAAGTCTCACCTGCTGCAGCTTTAATAGAGCTCATCAGTGGGGTTCCAGAAGTAAAAGAAATCCCGTGTATTTTCTCCGTAAGGATTGTGATTATCAGCCATGAAGTCTTAACCATCCGAGCTGGACTGACCCTGATCTGGGAGGTTCTGCTCCGGTAGAAGCCAGACATTCGGGGTAGCTCACCTGGTAAGAGCCACGTACCAAGGCTCAGTCCTTACCGCAGCGGCCCAGGGTTCAGATCCGACCGGCAGCCCTTTGCTGCATGTCTTCCCCCCTCTCGCTGCCTGCAACTGTCCTATCTGTTAAAGGCCAAAATGAAGAAGCTAGAAGTCCGTATGAAATCCGCCTGGTTTGAAATCATTATTCCCAATGAACTCAAACGAACCGTACCTTCTACCACTGAAGTCTACGATACTTCAACGTGACATCATCGGTCAGCTACGTGTTATCGCGATGCTACGTGTCAACGCGAGGCTACGTGTTATCGCCAGGCTACGTGTTATCGCGATGCTACGTGGCTACGTGTTATCGCGAGGCTACGTGTTATCGCGAGGCTACGTGTCATCGCGATGCTACGTGTCATCGCGAGGCTACGTGTCATCGCGAGGCTACGTGTTATCACGAGGCTACGATAACATGTGCTAGTGTTATCGCGAGGCTACGTGTCATCGCGAGGCTACGTGTCATCGCGAGGCTACGTGTCATCCCGAGGCTACGTGTCATCGCGTGGCTACGTGTCATCGCGAGGCTACGTGTTATCGCGATGCTACGTGTCATCGCGAGGCTACGTGTCATCGCGAGGCTACGTGTCATCGCGATGCTACGTGTCAACGCGAGGCTACGTGTCAACGCGAGGCTACGTGTTATCGCGAGGCTACGTGTTATCGCCAGGCTACGTGTTATCGCGATGCTACGTGGCTACGTGTTATCGCGAGGCTACGTGTTATCGCGAGGCTACGTGTCATCGCGATGCTACGTGTCATCGCGATGCTACGTGTCATCGCGAGGCTACGTGTCATCGCGAGGCTACGTGTCATCGCGAGGCTACGTGTCATCGCGAGGCTACGTGTCATCGCGATGCTACGTGTCAACGCCAGGCTACGTGTTATCGCCAGGCTACGTGTTATCGCGATGCTACGTGTTATCGCGAGGCTACGTGTCATCGCGATGCTACGTGTCATCGCGAGGCTACGTGTCATCGCGATGCGTCGTGTCATCGCGAGGCTACGTGTCATCGCGAGGCTACGTGTCATCGCGATGCGTCGTGTCATCGCGATGCGTCGTGTCATCGCGAGGCTACGTGTCATCCCGAGGCTACGTGTCAACGCGAGGCTACGTGTCATCGCGAGGCTACGTGTCATCCCGAGGCTACGTGTCAACGCGAGGCTACGTGTCATCGCGAGGCTACGTGTCAACGCGAGGCTACGTGTCATCGCGAGGCGTCGTGTCATCGCGAGGCTACGTGTCATCGCGAGGCTACGTGTCAACGCGAGGCTACGTGTCAACGCGAGGCTACGTGTCAACGCGAGGCTACGTGTCATCGCGAGGCTACGTGTCATCGCGATGCATCGTGTCATCGCGATGCAACGTGTCATCGCGAGGCTACGTGTCATCGCGATGCATCGTGTCATCGCGAGGCTACGTGTCAACGCGAGGCTACGTGTCATCGCGATGCGTCGTGTCATCGCGAGGCTACGTGTCAGCGAGCTA
>NC_135856.1:810531-813031 GCF_031162955.1 Sander vitreus | reverse complement strand
ATACTACTATCTCTGTATAGATGATATGATGTATAACAGCTGTATACTACTATCTCTGTATAGATGATATGATGTATAACAGCTGTATACTACTATCTCTGTATGGATGATATGATGTATAACAGCTGTATACTACTATCTCTGTATAGATGATATGATGTATAACAGCTGTATACTACTATCTCTGTATAGATATGATGTATAACAGCTGTATACTACTATCTCTGTATAGATATGATGTATAACAGCTGTATACTACTATCTCTGTATAGATGATATGATGTATAACAGCTGTATACTACTATCTCTGTATAGATGATATGATGTATAACAGCTGTATACTACTATCCCCCGTTTTAGGCAGTATCGGAACATCTCTCCCTTAAAGGGGACATTTAAAGAATATAATGTGTGAAGAGAATATAGTTTTGAGTGTTTTTCTGGTTCGAGATTTTAAATAAAAATAAACAACAACAACAACAACAACCCCGAATCAGTTCAATCATGTCCAGAAATATTTATTAATCCTCTTTTCAAATAAATAGAGTCAACAGGTCCACACATCAACAACTGATAGAGATCTGAAAGCAAAACAAAGACAACGTGGACCTGAGCTGCTTCTTACAAACTGTACACATCTGGATCCAAACATCTGGATCCAAACATCTGGATCCAAACATCTGGATCTCAACAGTTAGCTTTCTCTTTTAGAAATCACAACCATCATTTAGTTTTAAGGCGGACGACGTGCAGCTGCTGGAGGACGCACACACACACACGCACACACACACACAGAGGGACACACACACACACACACAGAGGGACACACACGCACACACACACACACACACACACACAGAGGGACACACACACACACACACAGAGGGACACACACGCACACGCACACACACACACACACACACACACACAGAGGGACACACACACGCACGCACACACACAGAGGGACACACACGCACGCACACACACACACGTTTGTTTTACTATCTTTGTGGGGACCCGTCATTGACATAATGCATTTCCCTAGCCCCTTACCCTAACCTTAACCATCACCACTAAATGCCTAACCTTAACCCTTACCCTCACCCTAACCAGAACCTCATTCTAACCCTAATCCTAAAACCAGGTCTTAACCCTCAAACACACCTTTAACCTTGGGGGGTCCAGCACTTTGGCCCCACAAGGCTGTCGGGACCCCACAAGTATACTGGACTCTCGGTTTTTGGACCCCACGAATATAGTAAAACAAGAAACACACACACACACACACACACACACACACACACACGTACGTTAATTCACCAAAAAGTGGTCACTTGCATCCAGGAATTTCATTTGAACAACATTACCCCCCCGATCCAAAACAACGGGGCGCTAAAGCAGAAGCTGGAATCTTCCTTCTAATACTACTCTTAGTATGTATATATATATATATATATATATATATATATATATATATATATATAATAGCTTTCTCATATTTACATCCTATGTGATTATGATCTCGTCCCTGCTTTAAACTCAACATAAAGCTGATGAATCACTTCCACTGAGTGAGCGTAACTATGGTAACATCAGGACCAAAGAACCAGACCATCACAGAGACAGAAACTACAAATACATTTCTAAATGACTCCAAACTCTTTGGTCCACGCTGCTGACTCGCTACACAGACACACAGGAAGTACTTCAGCTCAAACTCTTCTAAACAGGAAGTACTTCTAAACAGTACTGGTCTGTCGCCGTTAACTACCGTACAGAGTTCATTCTCCAAAATATGGTCCCATGGTGTAGAGTCTCTCTCTGTGTGTGTGTGTGTGTGTGTGTGTGTGTGTGTGTGTGTCTCTGTGTGTGTGTATGTCTCTCTGTGTGTGTGTGTGTGTCTGTGTGTGTGTGTGTCTCTGTGTGTGTGTGTGTGTGTGTGTGTGTGTGTCTGTGTGTGTGTGTGTGTGTGTCTCTGTGTGTGTGTGTGTGTGTCTCTCTCTGTGTGTGTGTGTCTCTGTGTGTGTGTGTCTGTGTGTGTCCGTGTGTGTCTCTGTGTGTGTCCGTGTGTGTCTTTGTGTGTCTCTGTGTGTGTGTCTCTATGTGTGTGTGTGTGTGTGTGTGTGTGTCTCTGTGTGTGTGTGTGTGTGTGTGTGTGTGTGTGTGTGTGTGTGTGTGTGTGTCTCTGTGTGTGTGTGTGTGTCTCTGTGTGTGTGTCTCTCTGTGTGTGTGTGTGTGTGTTTCTGTGTGTGTGTGTCTCTGTGTGTGTGTGTGTGTCTCTGTGTGTGTGTGTGTGTGTGTCTCTCTGTGTGTGTGTGTGTGTGTGTGTGTGTGTGTGTGTGTGTGTGTGTGTGTGTGTCTCATTAAGTCACCAACGCTGCGTCCTGTTGCTTGTGTGACGTTGCGTAACAGACATCCTGATTTAAAGCGGCCGGTTCATCCTCTCATCTCTGAGTCCAGGTCAACCCCCCCCCCCGACTACAGATACTCCTGGACATCT
>NC_135856.1:803031-808031 GCF_031162955.1 Sander vitreus | reverse complement strand
TGGTGAAGGGTATGTGATGATGGGGGTGTATGGTGAAGGGTATGTGATGATGGGGGGGTATGGTGAAGGGTATGTGATGATGGGGGGGTATGGTGAAGGGTATGTGATGATGGGGGGGGGGTATGGTGAAGGGTATGTGATGATGGGGGGGGGGTATGGTGAAGGGTATGTGATGATGGGGGGTGTATGGTGAAGGGTATGTGATGATGGGGGGGGGGTATGGTGAAGGGTATGTGATGATGGGGGGGGGGTATGGTGAAGGGTATGTGATGATGGGGGGGGGGTATGGTGAAGGGTATGTGATGATGTGGGGGGGGGGTATGGTGAAGGGTATGTGATGATGGGGGGGTATGGTGAAGGGTATGTGATGATGTGGGGGTATGGTGAAGGGTATGTGATGATGGGGGGAGTATGGTGAAGGGTATGTGATGATGTGGGGGGTATGGTGAAGGGTATGTGATGATGTGGGGGGGTATGGTGAAGGGTATGTGATGATGTGGGGGGTATGGTGAAGGGTATGTGATGATGGGGGGGGGGTATGGTGAAGGGTATGTGATGATGTGGGGGGTATGGTGAAGGGTATGTGATGATGGGGGGGGGGTATGGTGAAGGGTATGTGATGATGTGGGGGTATGGTGAAGGGTATGTGATGATGGGGGGGGGGTATGGTGAAGGGTATGTGATGATGGGGGGGGGGTATGGTGAAGGGTATGTGATGATGGGGGGGTATGGTGAAGGGTATGTGATGATGGGGGGGTATGGTGAAGGGTATGTGATGATGTGGGGGGTATGGTGAAGGGTATGTGATGATGTGGGGGGTATGGTGAAGGGTATGTGATGATGGGGGGGGGGTATGGTGAAGGGTATGTGATGATGGGGGGGTATGGTGAAGGGTATGTGATGATGGGGGGGTATGGTGAAGGGTATGTGATGATGTGGGGGGTATGGTGAAGGGTATGTGATGATGTGGGGGGCCAAGGGACCTTTATCAGGATCATAGTATCCTGGATCCATGAAATAACTGGCCTTTCAAAATAAAAGCCTGCCTGCCTCTATGGGAATATAACATAGGGGTGAACTGACTTATGCCTCCTGTATTTTAAGGAAGAACATTTATTTATTGACGAGACATTATTCATTCACAAAGATAACTGGTGTCCTTAAAGGCTGGATTTTTACTATTTTTTTAATTAAGGCATTAAGATCAATTCCCAAAAGATGATGTTTTCATTCCTCTTTTTAGTCGACTTTAGCGTGGGTTCCTAATCTTTTCACATGACTGTAGTTTGAAGTAGATCATGTAGATAACGCAAAAAGTCAGCGCACTGAAAGTACCAGGATGACCCCCTAAAAATGGTCAAAAGGTTCAGTGTGGAACGATGGGCCCTACTCGCACTAAACGGGCGCCATCTTGACTACATAAGTGGAAAGAGGGGCGGGACCAGGGACGTCGACCGGCAGCTGATTGGACGAACGTGTCACGTGGGTCTGGCTGCTCCCCGACCATCACGGCGTCTCGTTCAGAATACGATCTCATATCGTCCTAAAATAGTTCCCCGTAACGTGTTTCTGGAAACATCTGAAGAGAGAAAGAGGCCGTGCAGCTGCTGAATCTGTCTTCATTTCAGATCAACAAAGGTCAGTTTAACAGATGTTCATCAGATGTTGAGAGACGGCGAGTCATTTCCGGTAAGTGTTTTAACGCAAGTGTTCCTTTTGGGACAATACTGACCATCCAAAGCGGGCACTACGGCAGGAAGTGGTCAGAGCACGTTAGCGGCGTACTGACGGAAGTATGCTGAATGACACACAGCCTCAGAGTGAATATCAGGGCCGGGCGATATGGAGAAATATCAAATATCACGAGAGTTTTGACCAAACACCTCGATGTCGATTGATTGACAATTGGTGCTTTCACAAAACATCTTCCACATTTAGAGTTTAGATAAATAATCATCATAATGTTGATATAATGACTAAGTGGGTAAAAGGAAATAATAGAACAGCTAGAACGGTCTGGTCAGTCCAGACAATGACATCACGTTACTGTAACGCAGCCTCTGAAACCAGGAACAGACTAAACTTACCATGTAACGATATTACAATATCCAAAATCTAAGACGATATCTGGTCTCCTATCACGATCTCGATATAGTATTGAAATACTGCTCAGCTGCAGTGAGTCGTGAGGGAACACAGCTGATGAACGGGAAGCGGCCTGTGGACCACGCGTACCTTCGACCACTCTCCCGTCTACGTGCTCTGAGCGGCGGACATACCTGCCGAAGCCGTTGAGTAAAGCCACGATCTCCTGCCGCGTCAGCTGGAAGCCTTTGGACGGGCTGTGCTCGGGGAGGTTCTGGATCTCCTTCTCGGAGAAGAGGATCTTCAGAGCGGTTCCCAGACCCTGAGTCTGCACACGACACACACACACACACACACACACAGACACACACACACACACGCACACACACGGAGGAGGAACACTGTGGGAACGCTCTGCTAGTTCACCGTTTAAAGCACCAATGCAGTAGTTCGGAAAACGTTTTGGCTCACGTTGACACTAGCAGCCAGTCTGTTGCCTTTCAGCCACGTCTTTCACGTTTGTGTTAGGCCTCCTGCACGCTGGCTGCGTGGCGCGAGCGTGGCGTGTCAGCTGCGTGGCGTTTTCTACGTCTTTGCACACCAGAAATGTGTCTGACGCTGCGATGCTGCTGCACTCAAGCAGTAGGATACTTCATGTTAAACATTAATATATACTGATCTGATTACAGCAATGACAACGTCCAAAATAAGCTGCAGAATATTTCCTTCTGTATTGACAGGTGCAACAGGTGTTAATATATTATTATTATATCTGCATTTCTGTCAAACCTCGAGACTTTCAAACATCAACGTGTCATTTATTAAATGTATTTGTGTCTAAATGACATATTAACATCTTTTTGTATTTCTATGTTGCCTGGAACACGCTCGTGTGCCGCGTGAAAAATAGGCGTCGGTCCTATTTCTAGCACGCACGCGTTTTCGTCTGAGACGTGCGTGTCACGCAGGCAGTGTGCACGCTCTAGCCTGTTACCATGGGAGCCCAAATATAAACAGCCACGCAGCTGACACGCTCACGCCACGCAGCCAGTGTGCAGGAGGCATCAGACCGTGGAGCGGACTCACCTGCAGTTTCCCCCACAGGCGACATTTACTGCAGCCCACGCAGTCCATGATCCTGGAGATGTTTTTAAAATGGAGGCGGAACTCCTCCTGAAGGACAGAGACACATTCACAGGTTACTGACACACACAATACACTGATTTACTGACTTATATGAAGGGTAGAGTGTGCGTGTGTGTGTGACTGTGTGCGTGTGACTATGTGTGTGTGTGCGCGCGTTGTGTGTGTGCGTGTGTGACTGTGTGCGTGTCTGTGTGTGACTGTGTGTGTGTGTGTGTGACTATGTGTGTGTGTGTGTGTGTGTGACTGTGTCTGTGTCTGTGTGTGACTGTGTGTGTGTGTGACTGTGTGTGTGTGTGTGTGTGTGTGTGTGTGTGTGTGTGTGTGTGTGTGTGTGTGTGTGTGTGTGTGTGTGTGTGTGTGTGTGTGTGTGTGTGTGTGTGTGTGTGTGTGTGTGTGTGTGTGTGTGTGTGTGTGTGTGTGTGTCTGTGTGACTGTGTGTGTGTGTGTGTGTGTGTGTGTGTCTGTGTGTGTGACTGTGTGTGTGTGTGTCTGTGTGTGTGTGACTGTGTGTGACTGTGTGTGTGTGTGTGTGTGTGTGTGTGTGTGTGTGTGTCTGTGTGACTATCTTTGTTAAACACAGGGATGAATCAGACTGGTTTCTGGCTTCACTGCTCATTAAAAAAGCCACCTGCTCTGTTTGAAACCACCAAGACAAACAACGCTGAACATCACACACACACACACACACACACACCCGTATCTCGTCTCATGTTGGACGATGAGTCAACGGAAAGGATTTTGGTTTCACCTTTAATATTTTGGCTTCGATTTTGTGCCCGGCGAACATGGACTTCTCATCAAAGTGCATGGGGAACGCTCTGGAAGACAAGAGGAGCTGTTAGTCGGGACAATAACACAGACGACGTACGGCCCTGTAGGACGGGGAACTGAAGCCGGTATCTCTGCTCTCTTCAACGCCACCAGACTCCTTTAACAAAAACAGACATTTTACATCGCACAACACGGGAGCTGCAGCTCCATCGCTCAGTTAGTTTGTGTTATTGTGTCATTTTTGGGGTTTTAAAGCAGCGGTTCTCTAACATTTTTTCAATAGTGTACCCCCTTTGAATTGTGTTTTTAAGCCAAGTACCCCCTGACCAGCGCAAACACATGTTGACATCTCTGTAAAGAGGACCAACACAGTGTCTGCAGTGAGATCTACTAAACAACAACAACAACCTCGGGACTGTAAAACCTTTAAATGCTACATTTCAAATGTTCAGAATCCATCACTTACAGTAATTCATTCATTATTATAGTATAATTATTTTAGGAATTATGCATGACATATTATTAAGCATTTTGCAAAATGTTCACGTACCCCTGCAGTACTCCAAAGTACTTTGGAGTACTGCAGGGGGTATGTGACACACTGGTATCGGCCGATACGCAAGTTCAGGTATCGGAATCGGGAAGCAAAAAATGGTATCGGACCATCTCTAGTTAGGGTTAAGGCTCTGACACACCAACCCGACGGCCGACCAGTCGGACTGATCAGGCTCCCAGAGGTCCCAAAAGGGCCTCAGGACACACCGAAGAGACGCCGACTTCAGCGTACGTTCTGCACGTGCTCGAGACGTAATACGTCTCCATAACAGCAGGCGGCGCTAATCTGTGTTGTCGCCCCATTTGAGAAACACTGTTGTAATGGGTTAGTTCAGATTCCACTGTTTCCTTTAGGATTTTAGTTTTTTTTAGCAGTCGGGGCAGGTCTGTCTGAACCTTTAAACCTGTCAGTGTGCAGCTCGCTAGAACGGGGTCGGCGAGCT
>NC_135856.1:795531-800531 GCF_031162955.1 Sander vitreus | reverse complement strand
GAGACAGAGAGACAGAGAGAGAGAGAGACAGAGAGAGACAGAGAGAGAGAGGTGAAGAGGACCCGTTTTATTAATCCAAGCAAACTAAGTGAAGGTGAAGTGAAGGTTCAGGCTCCTCACCTTCTCCGCTCCCCTCCACGTGTTTTTACCTCTAGTTACTACGACGCAGCTTGCTACAGTTATGCTACATTCACATGGCCAGCGTCCCCGAATTATCGTTTTGACTCACGGGCCAGTTAGGGGTGCATGACGTATCGACTCAATATCATTATCGCGGTGTTGTGCAACCCTACCGGCCAGCCCTGCATCTCGTCAGGCTCTGGTCAGCTAGGAGCTCGGCCGTGTGACGGCCGCGACCCTTTGTTCAAAACAACATGCAATCCCCGCTCAAGCTGGACGATCGCTGAACCGGAATCAGCCTGGAGGTCGCCCGCTCTACGGGCGATCATCGGGGTCAGTTTATACAAGGAAGTTGAACTTCTTTATGCGTCGCTGAGCAAACTGTCAGAGGAATGAACAGGGCTCCGCCTCCAACCACGGGCGGATTTAGACCCTTGTTAGGGGGGGCTGCATGCACTATATCCGTGTCACATTCTCGTTGGGGGCTGAGCCCCCCTAAAGGGTAGATCCTGCCTCCCACGCTGGATCCAGGTCTTATTATACATCCATGGAAGACCCTTCACTTGAAGAAGGATGGATCTGCTGTAGGCAGACGTCACAATAATCTGGCTGTCGAACACACCGTCTTTCGCGATGCGTTTGTGGTCGCCGGTTGATAGAAGACGACGCCGATATAAAAAAACGACGTATGTTGTGCAGCCGAGAGCAGCCAGGGAGCAAAGGTTAAAAGAGGAAGTTTACCGTTGTTTTGTGGACTTGGAGAATATTTCCTGAAGGAAGAACTCACCTTCGAGCCACTTGTAGAAACCTTCTCCTGCAGCAGACACACACAGATCACAGTCAGACGTCTACAACACTAAACTACAAGAACATATAGAGTCACACAGAGAAGACTGTTGATATTTACTCACCGTCGTCGTCTCCTAGAGACAGAGACAGAGACACGGAGAGAGAGACACGGAGAGAGAGACACGGAGAGAGAACAAAGCTCTGTTAGATCTGTTGTGTGTAACATTAAACTAACACTGTCAACAAGTCTCAGCTTTGGTTTCAACATAGTTAAGATAAGACCGACTTCATTAATCCCACACTGGGGACATTACAATGTTATTACACACACATGCTCAGGACCTCTACCTGCACTAATGGAGAGATGTCAGAGTGGGGGGGGGTTTGGGACGGCATGGAAAGGTGCCCCGAGCAGTTGGGGGTTCGGTGCCTTGCTCAAGAGCACCTTGGCGGTGCCCAGGAGGTGAACTGGCACCTCTCCAGCTACCAGTCCACCACCATACTTTGGTCCGTGCGGGGACTTGAACCAGCGACCCTCCGCTTCCCAACCCAGCTCTCCTAGGTGACGTGTGGACCAGCAGGACAGTCGAGTGTTTGCTGGCGGCTGAAGTCAGACACTTGGCTCACTTTTCCCAAAGTTCGAAGACGCTTTTTGTTTTTGTCACCCCCCCCCCGCCCCCAAAATTATTTTATCAGTTCTTTCCTCCAAATGCTATAACATTGTAGCCTAGAAATCTAGACCACCCTGGCGGCAGCAGATGTAATCTGCAGCCAGGGTCGTCTAGCAACTCTCGGTTGGCTTGCGAGCTGGAAAAACCAAACTCTGGTCAGGCCAATCACATCGTGTATGGAGTCGATGGGCGGGGCTTATGGCTGCTGCCGGGAACGGCGGTCTTTGGAATCGGCTTTGGCCGCCACTCTGGATGTTGAATCTATCAGCTAGCGTTGCTCTGATTGGTTGGAGAGCTGTCCTATTGCGTGCAGAGGGAATGTGAAAGACAACCGTTTGTCCCGCCCCTCGGATTGAGCCCAGCCAATGGGGAGTTCCCAGACAACATCTGGATGTGGGTCTGGCTGGTCAGGCTAATGAAATTGAATAAAACACCCACATTCAATGAAAGTAGTGAACTGATCACTTGTTTTACTTGTGAAGAGCGTCGTATGGAACCATCCACGTTATTATTCATTTGACAATTATGTTGAAAGAAACCCAAACGTTGTGATATAGAAACGTTTTGAAAATGGGTCAGATTAGACCCGAGGACAACGGGAGGGTTAATAAGACGTGGGTCCAAACTTCAGACTGGTACTGTATATACAACCATGGAAATCTCACTGGTTTTTTTTTTCAATAATACGGGCCCTTTAAATAGGAAACGAGTCCATGAATGTGACCAGACGTGTGACTCCAGCTCTCGGCGTTCTCTCTCTGATGCGAGCCGAGAGCTTTGGGTTTGCTGAAGCTGCCGCTGATGAAACGGATTGATTTTCGTTTGGACTCACCTCTGCTCGGAGCCAGAGGGTTCAGAGGTCGGTACACTGATCTGGGCCTGTCCACACAAATCCAAAAGGAAATAAAAAAATAGATGTCACAGGTTTAGAGGCAGACTGGCAGGAGGAGGACTTTCAACAACTTAGCATTTGTATAGCTGTGCTATGTCCTTGTAGTATGTCTGTGGTTATTTGGTGTCTGTCTTGTCTGTGTCTGTCTCTCTGTGTGTGTGTGTGTGTGTGTGTGTGTGTGTGTGTGTGTGTGTGTGTGTGTGTGTCTCACTTGAAGCAGTTTTCCTCATAGATGCTGTTCCAGACTCTCCAGGCTGAAGGACCTTTGTATCCGGTGAATCGCTCCGGATTCAGCAGCAGATCCACATATTCAGCATCGGGAGAGGTCTCATCTGAACACACACACACACACACACACACACACACACACACACACGGGAGGTTGGTGTTAGGCTACGTTTTCATTTTCAAACAGTGTTTTGAACCAAAAGCGTCCAGAGTTTCAGCTCCGGCAGCAGAACACATCTGCGTCCATATTAACACGTCTGACATCACACATCACATGACCGTTCACACACACACACACACACACACACACACACACACACACACACACACACACACACACACACACACACACACACACACACACACACACACACACACACACACAGGGCATGTGCGTGCCGGTGTAAACAGGAAGCAGATTGTCTGACGTTACTCTGTGGCTGTACGCGCCTGGCTTTTAAAGGGAATGGGAGATGATCTCTGATTGGTTGATTGCATGTTACGCCCAAAACACACCTCTGATTAATGAAGACACTAAGGTCAACCCTTTTGAACCATGACCCCGGCACACGGACCCTTTTTATCAGCCGTCAAACTAGCAAAAGTGGATTTGGACACGCCCTAAACACACCTGCAGCAGCACTCAGATGGTTAAAATAGGGCCCTGAGAGTCTCAGGTGCAGCACCTGGACGAATGTAAAAATGTGGCAAAGACGTTGAAAAAAAGCACCTAACTAAAAGACTTTTCTCAGATCCAAAGATTGTAGTCAGACTTCTTCAGCTTTAAGTTTTGTGTGTTATTTCTTTATTATCTGCTCTAACTTTTTCAACGTGTTCAGACACAGATATGCTGAGGAGAACGGTCACTGAAAAAAATAAATAATCTCATTTCTCTTGAGGAAAGACCCCTGAACCCCCCGAGCCAAACATGTGCTCTGGAGTCTTCTGAAATGTGTCCTGTAGTTGTTGATATATATATATATATATAGAAGATCAAACTTACCGTCCAGCTCACAGAAATGATCCTGAGCGTCGTCGTGTCTCGCCCAATCGGCAAACGCCTTCTTACTCTGGTAACTGAAACAGGAAGTCAGAAAAAACTTTATTAACACAAGAGGAGACACTTTACAGGTGTACTGTAAGTACTGTACTTAAGGAAGGAAAGAGACAGAAAGAAAGACAGAAATAAAGAGACAGAAAGAAAGACAAGGAGAGACAGAAGGATGGGGTGTATGTCTGGAAAGGATGGGTTATTATTAGTGTATTCCACACAAAGGTGGAAGTGTTCCCTCGTTTAGAAGAAGTCTCCCAGCTAATCCTGCCTTGTACTACTGAAGTTGGAGAAACAGCTAGCTAGCTCATGTAGTCCTTACCTAGCTACTGAGCGTGTAGTCCTTACCTAGCTACTGAGCATGTAGTCCTTACCTAGCTACTGAGCGTGTAGTCCTTACCTAGCTACTGAGCGTGTAGTCCTTACCTAGCTACTGAGCATGTAGTCCTTACCTAGCTACTGAGCACGTGTAGTCCTTACCTAGCTACTGAGCGTGTAGTCCTTACCTAGCTACTGAGCACGTAGTCCTTACCTAGCTACTGAGCGTGTAGTCCTTACCTAGCTACTGAGCGTGTGCGACTGCCAACAAAGATGTTCCAGCAGTGAGAGGTCTCACTCTGTAGCTAAAACAGAGACCTGAACACAGGGTGAAAAGAGGAGCTGCAGCAATGAGCAGTACAACTAAAATATGGTGTTTTCTGACAATTAAACCATCCATTCTGGTACAACCTCTAAATACAATTATGAACCTGAAAATGAGCAGAATATGGGCACTTTAAAGGACCTAAACATGTGTACTTTGTGATATCCATGTATACATAAGTGTTTGTCTGTAACTAAAGTAGAAACGTAGAAAATGGGGCTCCTGCTCCTTTTAGAACATCAGAAACCTTATTTCTATCATGTTGAAAGATCTGTTTGCTGAGTATTAGGTTTTGTTGGTTTTCTTGCTTGTGCTTAAATGTACATGTTGGGTAGTTATCTTTTATTTTTAGCATGTTGAATTATCTTCTGAGTTTCAGCAGAAACGTATCTGTGGTTTCCTTCGTCAGAGTCTAACCTCACGTTGACTGAGAGGCCGACGATAACCGTGCACATGTTTCCACACCAGTCGGCTGAGAAAGTAGCAGCAGCCGGCGCTCAGACGCTGGTTAATGTTTGGCCGGCGTGCTATCAGGGGGGTGCGTGTGGGCAGATAAAGCAGACAGAAGGTGTCACCTCAGGGTGCTGTTGATGGCGCCCAGCTCTA
>NC_135856.1:780531-788031 GCF_031162955.1 Sander vitreus | reverse complement strand
TCACCATACCCCCGCCATCATCACATACCCTTCACCATACCCCCCCATCATCACATACCCTTCACCATACCCCCACATCATCACATACACTACAAAACAAATGGTATAGGGGCCAGTAAACATGGACTGTGGACAAGTGATTCAAAAAACCCTTGAAAACGTCTTCAATAGTAGGACTGTTGTAGTGTTTTAGAAGACGTGTGCTTCCTCCAGACACAAAGCATCCACACGGACCGGTTCAGAGTCTAACAACAGAAACCTGAATATCAGGAACACACACACACACACACACACCTACACACACCTACACACACCCAGGGTCACTCTGACTTCCTGCACAGAGTTTCTGCGAATGACAAACACATTTCTGCACAAGTAAATATTGATTTAAACGGATTGCGAGCCAGACTGTGTCCACACGCATCCAAACGCGACCGTTCCTCAGTCTGCAGTCAACACTTCCACTCGCAGAACGGGAGGAGAAAAGGGGAAGGACATGTCAAACGAGCTGCTCGCTACGTCCCTTCAAATCCAAACTAAAACTGTGTGTTCACTCCTCTTTTTCAGTCCTACAGTACTCACCCTGTCCCATAGTCCTATAGTACTCACCCTGTCCCATAGTCCTATAGTACTCACCCTGTCCCATAGTCCTATAGTACTCACCCTGTCCCATAGTCCTATAGCACTCACCCTGTCCCATAGTACTCACCCTGTCCCATAGTACTCACCCTGTCCCATAGTCCTATAGTACTCACCCTGTCCCATAGTCCTATAGCACTCACCCTGTCCCATAGTACTCACCCTGTCCCATAGTCCTATAGTACTCACCCTGTCCTATAGTACTCACCCTGTCCCATAGTCCTATAGTACTCACCCTGTCCTATAGTACTCACCCTGTCCCATAGTCCTATAGCACTCACCCTGTCCCATAGTACTCACCCTGTCCTATAGTACTCACCCTGTCCCATAGTCCTATAGTACTCACCCTGTCCCATATTCCTATAGTACTCACCCTGTCCCATAGCACTCACCCTGTCCCATAGTACTCACCCTGTCCCATAGTCCTATAGTACTCACCCTGTCCCATAGTACTCACCCTGTCCTATAGTACTCACCCTGTCCCATAGTCCTATAGTACTCACCCTGTCCCATAGTCCTCACCCTGTCCCATAGTCCTCACCCTGTCCCATAGTCCTATAGTACTCACCCTGTCCTACAGTACTCACCCTGTCCCATAGTCCTATAGTACTCACCCTGTCCCATAGTCCTATAGTACTCACCCTGTCCCATAGTCCTATAGCACTCACCCTGTCCCATAGTACTCACCCTGTCCTATAGTACTCACCCTGTCCCATAGTCCTCACCCTGTCCCATAGTCCTCACCCTGTCCCATAGTCCTATAGTACTCACCCTGTCCTACAGTACTCACCCTGTCCCATAGTCCTATAGCACTCACCCTGTCCCATAGTCCTATAGTACTCACCCTGTCCCATAGTCCTATAGTACTCACCCTGTCCCATAGTCCTACGGTACTCACCCTGTCCTATAGTCCTACAGTACTCACCCTGTGCTATAGTCCTAAAGTACTCACCCTGTGCTATAGTCCTATAGTACTCACCCTGTCCTATAGTCCTACAGTACTCACCCTGTCCTATAGTCCTACAGTACTCACCCTGTCCTATAGTCCTACAGTACTCACCCTGTGCTATAGTCCTATAGTACGCACCCTGTCCTACAGTACTCACCCTGTCCTATAGTCCTACAGTACTCACCCTGTGCTATAGTCCTACAGTACTCACCCTGTGCTATAGTCCTACAGTACTCACCCTGTCCTACAGTACTCACCCTGTCCTATAGTCCTACAGTACTCACCCTGTGCTATAGTCCTACAGTACTCACCCTGTGCTATAGTCCTACAGTACTCACCCTGTCCTATAGTCCTACAGTACTCACCCTGTGCTATAGTCCTACAGTACTCACCCTGTAGTATCTGAAGTAGTCTTTCTCCGTCAGCCTCTTGATCCGAGGGTAGATCTTGAAGTTGTTGAAGACGTCAATGCTCTCCACGTCACAGAAGCAGTCGTCCAGGACGCCCGTCAGCTGTTCAAATGAAGGATATACATACGTTTACTGTAAACACAACGTTACCTCTACTTCACATTAGTCAGTTTTCATGAAAACTGACTGACAGCCTCTCAAACATGGAGAACTCAGCCTCTCTTTGGTTCATATTAAACAGAACAAGACATGCACAGACATCGCCCTGCGATGAAAGAGAAAGGGGGATGGAGATGTTTTTAGATGAATGGATAATGAGAACGATACTTTACACACGTTGGTCTAATGAAACGACAACAACTGCAGCTGTCCTCTTTTCACAGCAGGAGGCCAGCACGCACACACGCACACACACACACACACACACACACACACACACACACACACACACAACCCATCTCCAGCGCTGTGAGAGGCCGTTACCTGAACCCGTACAGCTCATACAATATTCAGACCTGCACCGGATCCACACACACACACACACACACGCACACACACACACACACACACACACACAAAACCCATCTCCAGCGCTGTGAGAGGCCGTTACCTGAACCCGTACAGCTCATACAATATTCAGACCTGCACCGGATCTACACACACACACACACATATACACACATATACACACACACACACACACACACACACAACCCATCTCCAGCGCTGTGAGAGGCCGTTACCTGAACCCGTACAGCTCATACAATATTCAGACCTGCACCGGATCTACACACACACACACACATATACACACATATACACACACACACACACACACACACACACACCCCTGTAGTTTGTAAATTAAAATGAATCTAAGCGGGTGAATACATGCGTTTTTTTATTTTTATTAATTGACGAGACGTACAGTGGCGCGTTTTCAGCGAGGCGCAATGACTGATGGGTAATCTTGCTTGTGAGCTTCAGGCGAAGTGATGAACCGATGTTCAGTTGTCCGCCGTTCCCTTTGAACGGAGCGCGTTTCTGCTTCCTACGGTCGGGGGCATCTGGGAGAGTCAACCGAACTACACGTGGCGGCTGTGAGAGCGCCCTAACACAAATCACGTTCACGTTCTTCTGGATGCAAAAACAAATGATCTTTCCTCCGGCGGTGTCGTTAAATACGTATAGAAAGAAAAACACAAAATAGTTCAGGGTAAGACAGGAGAGAAAGTAATAAATATAGATACACAGTTGGTGCTCGTAAGTGTAGGAACCCATGGTAAAGGTGACGAAAAAGAGGAATAAAAAACATCTTTTGGGAATTGATCTTAATGCCTTAATTACAAAAAATAGTAAAAATCCAGCCTTTAAGGACACCAGTTGTCTTTGTGAATGAATAATGTCTCGTCAATAAATAAATGTTCTTCCTTAAAATACAGGAGGCATAAGTGAGTCCACCCCTGTTAGATTCCCATAGAGGCAGGCAGACTTAGCCGCCTTAGCAACACCAGCCTGCCGCCGTCACTACGTCGTCAAAATCAAAAGATTATTCATCTTTCGCTGCCAAATTTTCGGTTCCAAGACGTAGAGCTGCAAAGACTCGTCAACTATTACATTAATGTCCAACTGTTGTGATAACCCAGTCGTCCGTTTGAGTCATTGCTGATGTAAAAACAGGTCAACTTGTGTGACGTCAGCTCCGTGAAAGTGAATGTTGTTCTAGTGGCAGTCCCTCCAGAAACATTCAGAGTTTATCTGCGATTGTTTTTGGGCTAAAATCCTTGATTACGCGGCACGTTTTCTTAAAAACGTGCGATGGAATATATGCGGGATATTTATGCGATTATATGCGATGAAATGGCGGGAACTTGCAAAAACGGCGGTGTCATCGTGGCTTCATCGCGGGGTCTGCAGCTTTACGATGACGTTCACGTCGCGTGACTACGTCTCTTCATAACGCTCCCACGGCAGCAGGGGAAACGGCTGCTCTCGTGTGAAGTAAACACAACATTTTGCGTCTTTCCGCTAAGATATGCGGGACTGTTTAGCAACGAAAATGTGGGGATTATGACATCATGCAATCCATCCATCCATCCATCCATCTTCATCCGCTTATCCGGGGTCGGGTCGCGGGGGTAGCAGCTCCAGCAGGGGACCCCAAACTTCCCTTTCCCGGGGCCACATTAACCAGCTCCGACTGGGGGATCCCGAGCGTTCCCAGGCCAGGTTGAGATATAATCCCTCCACCTAGTCCTGGGTCTTCCCCGAGGCCTCCTCCCAGCTGGACGTGCCTGGAACACCTCCCTAGGGAGGCGCCCAGGGGCATCCTTACCAGATGCCCGAACCACCTCAACTGGCTCCTTTCGGCGCAAAGGAGCAGCGGCTCTACTCCGAGCTCCTCACGGATAACTGAGCTTCTCACCCTATCTCTAAGGGAGACGCCAGCTACCCTCCTGAGGAAACCCATTTCGGCCGCTTGTACCCTGGATCTTGTTCTTTCGGTCATGACCCAGCCTTCATGACCATAGGTGAGGGTAGGAACAAAAACTGACCGGTAGATCGAGAGCTTTGCCTTCTGGCTCAGCTCTCTTTTCGTCCCAACGGTGCGACATCATGCAAGCCCCGCGTATTTTGCGCGGAAATCGGCAATTATATATCGGCATAAATTTGCAGACTGTGGCTGATTATGTGTTGAATTAAGCGGTCGCATGATGACGTTTTTTCTGGAGGGACGAGGTCTCTTCTCTCCTCTGGGACACAAACGAGACATCTGGAGCGTTGTTGTAGAAATGAAACCGGAATTACAAACACATGAACTGAATGTAAACAGAGGTGTGTTTGACGTGAACACCCAGACATCTGAGAGGACGGTGTTAAGGGTGGGGTGGGGTGGGGTGGGGTGGGGGGGGTGCGTTAACACCCCCCCCCCACCCCACCCTTAATGCAAAGTCTATTCAAAGCCTTGGTATTGTACTATTGTACGTGAGTCTCTCTCTGTGTTCTTTGTATTTGCATAAACTGATCTGCAACACGAGCCCAGCTGTGTTTCATCGTCACTCTGCAACAATAACCCAATGCTTCAACAATATTATCGTCTCTTTCACACATTTCGTCACGTTTTTATTTCTTTTAGCCCTCCTGTTGTCCTCGGGTCAAATTTGACCCGTTTTTAAAAGTTTCTACATCAGAAATTTGGGATTCTTTCATCCAAAAACATTGATATAATTTCATATAAATGAGGTTTCTTGACCATGAATAAAAAATTAACAAAGAAATGAGTGTAAAACTAGTGTTAATACACAGGTGTGAGTGGTGTGTACAGTATACGGATGGTAGTGTAGAGAAAAACAAAGAACACGCTGAAAAGAAGTGTCAAAAAGTGTCTAAAAACATTAAAAAAAAAGTGTAAAAAAAGCATCAAAAATGTATCAAAAAAGTGTCTAAAAGTATTAAGTGTTGACCCGAGAAGACCAACACAAGGGTTAAACAAATGAAAGTTTGGACTGATTCCCAGGACACATCTGTTGCTGACATCGCTGTCATGTGCCCAGGATAATAATAATAACAACAACAACAACAACAACAAAACTATATATTTAACAGCTACGTTGTAACATATCTGTTTGGGTATTTATTGTTTATTTATATATTTTGTTTTCCCTCGGTTTGTGGAAGACTGAGGTGTGTGTATTTCTGTCTCTGTGTGTGCGTATGTCTCTGTGTGTGTGTGTGTGTGTGTGTGTGTGTGTGTGTGTGTGTGTATGTCTCTGTGTGTGCGTATGTCTCTCTGTGTGTGTGTGTGCGTATGTCTCTGTGTGTGTGTGTGTGTGTGTGTGTGTGTGTGTGTGTGTGTGTGTGTGTGTGTGCGTATGTCTCTGTGTGTGTGTGTGTGTGCGTATGTCTCTGTGTGTGCGTATGTCTCTCTGTGTGTGTGTGTGTGCGTGTGTGTGTGTGTGTGTGTGTGTGTGTGTGTGTGTGTGTGTGTGTGTGTGTGTGTGTGTGTGTGTGTGTGTGTCTCTGTGTGTGTGTGTGTGTGTGTGCACGCGTATGTTTCTGTGTGTGTGTGTGTGTGTGTGTGTGCGTATGTCTCTGTGTGTGTGTGTGTGTGTGTGTGTGCGTCTGTCAATTTACAAAAAAAAAAAAAGGAAGAAGCACTTTCCCCGAAAACATGCTGTGTCTCTATTTGGTCACTTTTGTTTTCTTTTTTGGGTCTCTGTGGTCACTTTCTGAGAGTCTCTTTTTCACGTGACTTTGGACCGTTATTATCTCCATATTTATGTGAAAAGCCAGAGCAGATAATACAAACATAACACTCAAACAAGCTTAAAGCTAAACAAGCCTGCCAACCACATCCCATAGACCAAACCTCTGAGTTGTAACAATCAGACAAATGAAATATCACTCTGAGGTATGAGCAGGCATACGGGAAGCCAGCTGAGGCTGACTTGGTATACGTACCGTTCAGCGTCCCAAATGATGAGGGGCTTATTTGAGACAGGTTGCCCCAACCCTAAACATAATCATAACCACAACATGTTAAACAGGTGGTTTAGCAGGTTCATAATTAAGGACATTGTTAAGGGGAATTTGGGACACTAAACTGCACGTATACCGTCTGAATTTGGTCTCCAGCTGTTCTCAGACCCCCCCCCCCCCCCCAGCAAAAGGTATAACAACACACGTCACACAGACCAAACCTCTAAGTGCAGTTGTCCACCCGTCACGAAAAACAGGAAGAGGCAAATCCCTCTCAGCATGCTGTTGTTGGCTCTCCACTTCTGTTTTAACTTTGAATTTAAACTTCCTCTCAAATCAACTTGGTGCGCATTTGTCCCAGCTGTCTGTCCGTCTGTCCGCTGGTTTTCGGACCTTTTTGTCCCCCGTGGCCGCCAGGAGACCCGCCTCCAAAACAACCAACTGTCAAACTAAGCCCCGCCCCCCCTTCTCTGCCGGCGCACTCACAGTTTGTAGTTGTCTTCCTGCTTCGAGGACCGTTCGAATTGCTGTTATCCGTGGAGGGAAAAGACTACAATTCCCGTATAAAAGGGGGAAGAGACGAGGTCTGCCTCAGCCAATCACGTTACACCACGCTGTTACTAATAGAAACAACAGCAGGTTTTTTTTTTTTTTTGGCTCAAATGTTATTTTGAGTCGCTTTAAAACTTCTAGCCTAAGTAGCTAAACTTCACTCAGAGATGTTTGTCTGAAAAAAAAGGTATTTTTTAATTATCATTCATTATTAATATTAGTTGTATTACTTTCTCATGTAGTTATTAGAACTTAACAGCAGTTTGGCTAAAAAACGTGAAAAATCATATCTTAGTTAAAAGGAGTGTAATTTTAGATATTTAAACGACTTTTTGTGCGCACGTCGCCACATTCGTTAACTTTAACTAAAAAGCCTCGAAGTGGCGAAACATGTTTAGTTTCGGAAACACGGAAACACGCACACACACACGCGCGTGCGTGTGTGACGTCAAATTAAAATGACAGTGGAAA
>NC_135856.1:773031-775531 GCF_031162955.1 Sander vitreus | reverse complement strand
GACCCTATTTGTCCGTTGTTTATTTCTAAAGAAACACGACAATGTATAAAAGGCTCCATTACCTTGTAGCTCACGTTATGGCTCCGTAGCAGACGTTTTTATAACAATAGGCTAACGATTGGGTCATAACCACGAGACTTCCTGTCTCATAGTAGAGGAGTTACCGTATAGTACAGGAGAAGCTCTCAGGCAGTTTGGACTTCCATCAGCTGTTTAAGTGTAATGACTAATGTTAACTATCATTTTAGTGATCAATAATGAGCCTGTGTCTATGTTATCTCCTTACATATACCTACGCTCTCCGTCTCTGCTAGATTGGGAATGATTGAGATTTCTCTTGGCACAGCTACCAGAAGACTTCCAACTTTCAGACAGGTTGCTCACGTCACATCTACGTCTTCAAGCTCAGTTGGAGGCTGCTCAGTAACGCTCAGCCATCACCGGGAAAGAGACTTCACTGGTCTCTTTCGAAATATATGGCGTCGCTGTGTCCATTTCTTCTACTGTCTACCAGAGAGGTTAGCTGTTAGTAAGCGAATGTTAGCTACGTGTTAGCTAGCTTAAGCACTTGCAAACATAATACTGCATAGCTTACTAATTTATCCACATTCCACTATAACACCAGTAACATACTGTCAAAAGGCTTTAGCTTAACGTACCGAAATATAGTTATCCTAAAACTGACATTTGGATGTTTGACTTGGTTATTAAAGTCTTTAGCTTCAATAACAGAAGTATACAGTAGTTAGCCTAAAACTAGTCTCGCATAGCCAGACCTTCCTACACAATGCTGCAGAGGAGGGTCTGGCTAGTCCACACAGCATTCTGGGATGGGAGAACAACGTGCTCTGGTTTATTGGCATTTCCGTTAAACCAATCACAATCGTCGTGGGCGGGGCTAAGCTCCGGACGGAGCCACGGTGCCTCTGCTAAATAGCCTCAGGAAGGAACTTGTTTTGGTGGAACATGTGGACGTTCAAAAGTAGTTTTAGTCGTGCAACAGAAAGCTCAGATTGGACAGATAGTCTAGCTAGCTGTCTGGATTTACCCTGCAGAGATCTGAGGAGCAGTTAACATAGTCCTCACAAATCAGCCGGAGGTTAGAACACCAACACAGAGACAGAGGAAGGGGACGGACATCTGGCCCAAATCAGGGACATCTGGCGGAACCTGAACAATCCCGGAAATGAAACGACCTAAAACTGACATTTGGATATTTTACTTGGAAATTAAATGCTTGCTGCACACGTAATGTTGTGCATAACGTTAGCCAAGTGTCTTCCAATTTTTCCTGTACTGTGAAACTACATAAAATAAAATTCAACAATGATATCAATCATATCACATCCATACAGCGTTAATAGTGTACAACTGTTAAAAATGGTATCAGATCAGTACTCAGTATCGGCCAATACGCAAGTTCAGGTATTAGAATTGGAATCAGGAAGGAACAAATGGTATCGGAACATCTGTTTTTTATGCAAATTATGAATATGTGTGTAACAATGCTTTATAATACGTTTACTTTTGTTCTCAATGTGTAGATATGGCTGCTGTGAGCTGTCTGCTGTCTGAAGATCAGTTTCTGTGCTCCATCTGTCTGAATTTGTTCACGGATCCTGTCAGCACACCGTGTGGACACAACTTCTGCAAGAACTGCATCACTGATCGCTGGGATGTTAATTACAGGTGCCAGTGTCCCTTATGTAAAGAGGCCTTTACCACCAGACCTGATTTGAGGGTCAACACTTTGTTCTCTGAGATGGTTGCTCAGTTCAGACAGTCAGCTCAACAGAAAGCCAGCAGCAGCTCAGAGCAACAACGGTCCAAACCAGGAGAAGTTCCCTGTGACGTCTGCACTGGAACCAAACTGAAGGCCCTGAAGTCCTGCCTGGTGTGTCTGGCCTCCTACTGCGAGACTCACCTGGAAGCTCATCTGACAGCTTCACGTCTGAAAAGACATCAGCTGATCGACCCTGTGAAGAACCTGGAAGGCAGGATGTGTACGAAACATGATAAACCTCTGGAGCTGTTCTGTAAGACCGACCAGACATGTGTCTGCACACACTGTCCTGCTTTAGACCACAAGACACATGAGTTTGTTCCTCTGAAGGTGGAATATGAAGAAAAGAAGGCAGATTTGGGGAAGACGGACGCTGAAATTCAGCAGATGATCCAGAAGAGACGACTGAAGGTTCAGGAAATCAAACTCTCAGTGAAGCGTAGTAAGGTAAAAACCCACATGGAGGTAGCAGAAGGTGTTCGGGTTTTCTCTTCCCTGAAGCAGACTGTTGAGAGAGGCCTGAAGGAAGTCATCAAAACGATAGAAGAGAAGCATAAAAGGACACAAAAACAGGCTGACGCTTTCATCAAAGAGCTGGAACAGGAAATCTCTGAGCTGATGAAGAGGAGCACTGAGGTGGAGCAGGTCTCACGCTCTGAAGACCACGTTCACCTCCTCCAAAGATTCCCGTCCTTAAAAGATGCTCCACCCACCAAA
>NC_135856.1:735531-768031 GCF_031162955.1 Sander vitreus | reverse complement strand
TAAGATTAGCTCGTGGTAGCTTAGACTGCGGTTAGATTTTTGTAGTTTGCAGTTCAGGACTACAAATACAACAACCTATCTGCTCGTTCAGGTCCACATTCAGCCAGTTGGACCAGAAGAACACACCAGAACAGGCCTGTTTAGTAAGCTGGATGTGATGGCTGCATTCCTACTTATAACATGCAGTTCAATGTGGAAGTACTCCAAGTATTCAGAATACGTTACTCAGATTGAGTAACGTAACGGAATACGTTACAAATTACATTTTTGGGCATGTATTCTGTACTCTGTAACGGAATATGTTTTGAAAGTATCCTCCAACACTGTTCCCATTACGTGCTGACCACCACAAGATAATCATGTCCGTGTACACGAATCAATAGATCAAAAATGACGTGACCATTTCACCAACTGCTGTGAGACCGTGTTGGATATTAATGAGATAAACCGCGCGCCACTGCCTCTTCCACAGGCCGACCCGGACTGTTATTTACTGTTTGCAGATGTGAAGCAATTCAGTTATATGATTTGTGACATTTTGGGCAAACTGAGCCTCAACCTGTTCAGTTGGGTCAGATTTAAAACGGACACTTATACTTTTTAAGGATTTTGACTGGTAG
The DNA here is from genome assembly GCF_031162955.1 of Sander vitreus. NCBI lineage: Eukaryota > Metazoa > Chordata > Actinopteri > Perciformes > Percidae > Sander > Sander vitreus. The sequence goes on along the minus strand of NC_135856.1, from coordinate 767,411 downwards.
GCTACAGTCAAAGTTGTATACCATTGCTACCAGTAAGAATGTTATTGTGGATATGGTTTAGCGTGCATAGAAACCTGCTGCATGAAGACGAAGGGTGAGTTGTTAGTTTCTGTAATAAATCTGGATACATTAAAAAAAGCTATACGGTATCATGTTTTCAAGCCTTAGCTTGCTAACACACGGCACGGAGAACTGCGCGTCTGGCACTAAGCACGAATCTACGCTCCACAGTTATCGGCTTTTTTATTTTGATAACCACCAGTAAACATGGACTATGGACAAGTGATTAAAAAAAAACCTTATCCTTGAAAACGTCTTCAGTAGTAGGACTGTTGTAGTGTTTTAGAAGACGTGTGCTTCCTCCAGACACAAAGCATCCACACGGACCGGTTCAGAGTCTAACAACAGCAGAAACCTGAATATCAGGAACACACACACACACACACACACACACACACACACCCAGGGTCACTCTGACTTCCTGCACAAACTGAAAACTTTTCACAGAGTTTCTGCGAATGAGAAACCCATTTCTGTGTAAGTAGATGTTGATTTAACAAGTGTTTAGTAGGTGTTGTCTTCACCATCGTCCGTAAACTTGTCACTCTGGGTCAAAATTAAAAAATGCATGCTTTTTTGGGACTTTTTCTGACATTTGTGTTGCTTTTTCTATGCTTTTGGCGCTTCTTTTTTTTAAACGTTTTTGTCCCTCTTTAATTCATGGTCGGTAAACCTAATAAAGACAAGATAAAATGACATTATACCTAATTTTTGCAGAAATTATGAATTATTTTGACTATTAATAGTTAAGATCAAAGGATGTTGAGTGAATCACAGACTGGTTTATGTCAAAGTTTGGGTCAGGATGCTGTTTTGAAACCATTTAAACATTTTTTTTTCAAATGCCATGAAATTAAATAAAACAACCAAAATTCAATGGAAGTAATCAATAATCTTACCTGCGAAGAACATGGATGCATGGATGTATATGTTGTGTAGGTTCCATACAACGTACATGCACGCATCCATGTTATTTTGGGGGCAGTTTGATTGTTCCTCTTCTAGCTAACAAGACACTGATCGCTGCAGTCTGCAGTCAACACTTCCATCTGTAGAAAGGGATTAGTAAAGGGGAAGTAGTGTTGACGAACTGACCGAAGAGACGGTTAATTAACCCGACTCGTGTCACTGAGGAGGTCACCGGGAGAATCGAGTGTCATATGTCAATGAACCGACTCACTCCTGGTTTTTGTTGTTGTTGCTTTTACCTCATTCGTGCCGTTGTGTAGCTGGTATTCTTCTGCTACTGTGTGTGTGTAGTAATCTAGCTCATTAGCGCCTCCACTGTAGTGGTGGTGGTAGAATCAATCAGGAAATGAGCTACCTAGACCGCGCACCAGGCTACTGATACTGCTTTGCGTATTTTGTGTTTGTATGTACTGTATGTGTGGTTGTACTGCTGCCTGTCTTGGCCAGGACACTCTTGAAAAAGAGATTTTTAATCTCAATGAGTCTCTTCCTGGTTAAATAAAGGTAAAAGAAATAAAAGAAATAACTGAACGAGACCGAATGTAACTGTGCAACCGCTCGAGAGTCTGGGTCTGTCCCGTCAGACACCGCCTTCCAAGAGCCTGGGTCTGTCCCATCAGACAGTACCTACCAAGAGCCTGGGTCTGTCCCGTCAGACACCGCCTACCAAGAGTCTGGGTCTGTCCCGTCAGACACCGCCTACCAAGAGCCTGGGTCTGTCCCATCAGACAGTACCTACCAAGAGTCTGGGTCTGTCCCGTCAGACACAACCTACCAAGAGTCTGGGTCTGTCCCGTCAGACACAACCTACCAAGAGTCTGGGTCTGTCCCGTCAGACACCGCCTACCAAGAGTCTGGGTCTGTCCCGTCAGACACCGCCTACCAAGAGCCTGGGTCTGTCCCGTCAGACACCGCCTACCAAGAGCCTGGGTCTGGGTCTGTCCCATCAGACAGTACCTACCAAGAGCCTGGGTCTGTCCCGTCAGACACCGCCTACCAAGAGCCTGGGTCTGTCCCGTCAGACACAACCTACCAAGAGTCTGGGTCTGTCCCGTCAGACACCGCCTACCAAGAGTCTGGGTCTGTCCCGTCAGACACAACCTACCAAGAGTCTGGGTCTGTCCCATCAGACAGTACCTACCAAGAGCCTGGGTCTGTCCCGTCAGACAGTACCTACCAAGAGCCTGGGTCTGTCCCGTCAGATACAACCTACCAAGAGCCTGGGTCTGTCCCGTCAGACACCGCCTACCAAGAGTCTGGGTCTGTCCCGTCAGACACCGCCTACCAAGAGTCTGGGTCTGTCCCGTCAGACACCGCCTACCAAGAGCCTGGGTCTGGGTCTGTCCCATCAGACAGTACCTTCCAAGAGCCTGGGTCTGTCCCATCAGACACCGCCTACTAAGAGTCTGGGTTTGTCCCATCAGACAGTACCTACCAAGAGCCTGGGTCTGTCCCGTCAGACACAACCTACCAAGAGCCTGGGTCTGTCCCAGGTTTCTCCCTAAAAGGGAGTTTTTCCTCGCCACTGTCGCACTTACGCATCCATGCATGCTCTTGGGGGAATCACTGGAATAGTTGGGTCCTTGTAAATTATAGAGTGTGGTCTAGACCTCCTCTATGTGTAAAGTGTCCTGAGATAATTCCTGTTATGATTTGACACTATAAATACAGTTGAATTGAATTAAATAGTATGTTGAGACCGACGGTTACTGCAACCGCTCCAGTCTAACGTAGTCAAGCGGTGTCTTGGTTCCTGGCGGGGAAGTAAACGCCCCGAATGTGAATAACGTAATGCCGAATGAAATCTGGCCTCCGGTTAGTTTTGTTTCCTTTTTCCTGACGTTTTGTTGCTTTCTTTCTACGTTTTTGTCACTTTTTCAATGGTTTGGGCGAAGTTTTTTGACATTTTCTGCCGGGGTTTCTTTTCATTGTTTTTGTTGCTTTTCCAAAAGTTTTGTATTTTTTTTATTTATTTTGTTTTTTTTCGGCGCTTATTTCGATGTCCCATATTTTCGGATTATAAAAGAACTTTGAAAACGGGTCAAATTTGACCAGAGGACAGCATGTGGGTTAAAATATACTTGTATAGGTCTATATCTTATTATTATTATTATTATTATTATTGTTATTATTATTATTATTATTATTGTTATTATTATTATTATTATTATTATTATTATTATTTAGGGGAAGAATCGGTCGGTATTGGAGTAATACGGCTTGGGAGTGTTGTGTGTGTGTGTCTCTGTTTGACTGTGTGTGTGTGTGTGTGTGTGTGTGTGTCTCTCTGTCTGTCTGTCTGTGTGTGTGTGTGTCTCTGTCTTCTGACTGTCTGTGTGTGTGTGTGTGTGTGCTGTGTGTGTGTGTCTCTGTCTGACTGTGTGTGTGTGTGTCTCTCTGTTCGACTGTCTGTGTGTGTGTGTGTGTGTGTGTGTGTCTCTCTGTCTGACTGTCTGTGTGTGTGTGTGTGTCTCTCAGTCTTCTGACTGTCTGTGTGTGTGTGTGTGTGTGTGTGTGTGTGTGTGTGTGTGATGTGTGTGTCTCTGTCTGACTGTCTGTGTGTGTGTCTCTCTGTCTTCTGACTGTCTGTGTGTGTGTGTGTGTGTGTGTGTGTGTGTCTCTCTGTCTGACTGTCTGTGTGTGTATGTGTGTGTGTGTGTGTGATGTGTGTCTCTCTGTCTGACTGTCTGTGTGTGTGTTTATGTCTCTGTGTGTGTATTTGTACGTGTGTCTATGTCAGCTGATTGAGATTACCTAATCTGACCCATTCCCCACTTTTCAGACTCATTCTTTCTCCTTTAGCTGCTTCTTCATCCAAATTGAAGCCAGCAATCCCATTTAGCATCATCTTAAAATTAAGTACAAATATTACATCAATATATTCCACTTTTTTCAAACGTTCTGGGTATTATTCAACTTTTCAAAGACATTCATGCTAATTAAACCCATTCCCACTTTCTCAACCATTCTCACTACTTCACCTTCTTACAAAAATCAAGCCACCAATCCAGTGTAGCGTCAGCCTTTCAACATACAGACATCATTCACACCACAATTTAAAAAAGAATTTAGCTAGACTCTTTTAATATGCTTGTTTCATGTGTTGGTTTCATTGCTTATCTGTTTTTAATGTGCTATATGTGCTGGTTTTACCGTAAAGTGTCTTTGAGTACCATGTAAAGCTCTATATAAAGAAGAGACGGTCCAACACTGGACAGACAACAGTCCAACGCCAGTTTCCTTGGAATCAAACTCGAGGTCTGTACATGTTGTCATGAGTTCATTAACCTTTTTTGTTCCTTCTTGTTTTTGGGCTTCAGTGTTTCTGCAGTTTAAAGTGCCCATATTATGCTCATTTTCAGGTTCATTATTGTATTTTAAGGTTGTACCAGAATAGGTTTACATGGTTTAATTTTCAAAAAACACCATATTGTTGTTGTACTGCACAGCTCTCTCTCACTGCTGCAGATCCTCTTTTCAGCTGGTCTCTGTTTCAGCTACAGAGTGAGACCTCTTCTCTTCTGCTTCTGTACTATCTTTGATTGATTGCACATGCTCAGTAGCTCAGATGTAGCTCATGCCAGCTAGCTAGCTCCATAGACAGTAAAAAGAAAGGCTGTTTCTCCACCTTCAGTCACTGGGTCTGTCCCATCAGACACCGCCTACTAAGAGTCTGGGTCTGTCCCATCAGACAGTACCTTCCAAGAGCCTGGGTCTGTCCCGTCAGACAGTACCTACCAAGAGTCTGGGTTTGTCCCATCAGACACCACCTACCAAGAGCCTGGGTCTGTCCCGTCAGACTCCCCCTACCAAGAGCCTGGGTCTGTCCCAGGTTTCTCCCTAAAAGGGAGTTTTTCCTCACCACTGTCGCACTTACGCATCCATGCATGCTCTTGGGGGAATCACTGGAATAGTTGGGTCCTTGTAAATTATAGAGTGTGGTCTAGACCTCCTCTATGTGTAAAGTGTCCTGAGATAATTCCTGTTATGATTTGACACTATAAATACAGTTGAATTGAATTAAATAGTATGTTGAGACCGACGGTTACTGCAACCGCTCCAGTCTAACGTAGTCAAGCGGTGTCTTGGTTCCTGGCGGGGGAAGTAAACGCCCCGAATGTGAATAACGTAATGCCGAATGAAATCTGGCCTCCGGTTAGTTTTGTTTCCTTTTTTCCTGACGTTTTGTTGCTTTCTTTCTACGTTTTTGTCACTTTTTCAATGGTTTGGGCGAAGTTTTTTGACATTTTCTGCCGGGGTTTCTTTTCATTGTTTTTGTTGCTTTTCCAAAAGTTTTGTATTTTTTTATTTATTTTGTTTTTTCGGCGCTTATTTCGATGTCCCATATTTTCGGATTATAAAAGAACTTTGAAAACGGGTCAAATTTGACCAGAGGACAGCATGTGGGTTAAAATATACTTGTATAGGTCTATATCTTATTATTATTATTATTATTATTATTATTATTTAGGGGAAGAATCGGTCGGTATTGGAGTAATACGGCTTGGGAGTGTTGTGTGTGTGTGTCTCTCTGTTTGACTGTGTGTGTGTGTGTGTGTGTGTGTGTGTGTGTGTGTCTCTCTGTCTGTGTGTGTGTGTGTGTGTGTGTCTCTGTCTTCTGACTGTCTGTGTGTGTGTGTGTGTGTACTCTGTCTCTCTGTCTGTCTGTGTGTGTGTGTGTGTGTGTGTGTGTGTGTGTGTGTCTCTGTGTCTGTCTGTGTGTGTGTGTGTGTGTGTGTGTGTGTGTGTGTGTGTGTGTGTGTGTGTGTGTGTGTGTGTGTGTGTGTGTGTGTGTATCTCTGTCTGTGTGATGTGTGTCTCTGTGTGTGTGTGTGTGTGTGTCTGTCTGACTGTGTGTGTGTGTATCTCTGTGTGATGTGTGTCTCTGTGTGTGTGTGTGTGTGTGTTTATGTCTCTGTGTGTGTATTTGTACGTGTGTCTATGTCAGCTGATTGAGATTACCTAATCTGACCCATTCCCCACTTTTCAGACTCATTCTTTCTCCTTTAGCTGCTTCTTCATCCAAATTGAAGCCAGCAATCCCATTTAGCATCATCTTAAAATTAACTAAAATATTACATCATTATATTCCTTTTTTCAAACATTCTGGGTATTATTCAACTTTTCAAAGACATTCATGCTAAATAAACCCATTCCCACTTTCTCAACCATTCTCACTACTTCACCTTCTTACAAAAATCAAGCCACCAATCCAGTGTAGCGTCAGCCTTTCAACATACAGACATCATTCACACCACAATTTAAAAAAGAATTTAGCTAGACTCTTTTAATATGCTTGTTTCATGTGTTGGTTTCATTGCTTATCTGTTTTTAATGTGCTATATGTGCTGGTTTTACCGTAAAGTGTCTTTGAGTACCATGTAAAGCTCTATATAAAGAAGAGACGGTCCAACACTGGACAGACAACAGTCCAACGCCAGTTTCCTTGGAATCAAACTCGAGGTCTGTACATGTTGTCACGAGTTCATTAACCTTCTTTGTTCCTTCTTGTTTTTGGGCTTCAGTGTTTCTGCAGTTTAAAGTGCCCATATTATGCTCATTTTCAGGTTCATTATTGTATTTTAAGGTTGTACCAGAATAGGTTTACATGGTTTAATTTTCAAAAAACACCATATTGTTGTTGTACTGCACAGCTCTCTCTCACTGCTGCAGATCCTCTTTTCAGCTGGTCTCTGTTTCAGCTACAGAGTGAGACCTCTTCTCTTCTGCTTCTGTACTATCTTTGATTGATTGCACATGCTCAGTAGCTCAGATGTAGCTCATGCCAGCTAGCTAGCTCCATAGACAGTAAAAGAAAGGCTGTTTCTCCACCTTCAGTCAGTTACAAGGCAGGATTAGCTGGGAGACTTCTTCTAAATGAGGGCGCACATGGAAGTAGTTCTTTTGTATATTATGGTGAACTAGTGTGTGTTGTAGCAGTGCTTTGCTATTGAGAACGAGGTAGCATGCTAGCGTTAGCACAAGTGTTAGCATGCTAACGCTACGAGCTAACGGTTGCGGTTAGCCAGCTCATTTCAGCTTGTGACGTCACAAGCCGTGCCGATTTTGAACAGCTGACCCGGAGACTGAAGGCAGGACACACTCAGAAACCGTATCTCACTCAGAACAGCATGGATGGTTGTTTTCAAAGTGTGTATGCGTGTGGAAGCACCAGAGACACAAAAGAACACCCCAAATCCCAGAAAAAGTGTTTTTTTCGTAATATGGGCACTTTAAACTCTTTGGAGGTCACACCTGTAGTACATTGGTAAGGTAGTCAGAAATGTGTTTTTTGTAAGTCTTCTACTGACCAGTACCAACGGGGTCAGTCAAAAACAAGAAATTCACACCTCACAGCTCAGTGTTTCCCCTCAAAATAACCTCACATAGAAGTTAGGTACAGTACCAACTTCACCTTATGTTAAGCCAGGGGAAAAATCTGTACGTTACTAAACTAAAGTAACGTACAGATTTACAGAAGTAATAAAAACGTACGAGGAAAAAAACCGCCTCTTACTGCACAATAAAGCTGCAGTAAGAGGCGAGCCAACGCTGGACAGATAACATCCCAACTTCAGTTTCCTTGTAATGAAACTCGAGGTGTGTACATGTTGTTCTGAGATCAGATTGTTCCTCCCACATTACATAATTAAACTGAAAACTGTCCAATCAGAGCGCTGACTGGCAGCCCTACAGGTGAGACTGGGTCCTGCTCACATGTCATATGACAGCTCTAGATATAAAGGTGTTAGGAGGAGTCAGATGAACACAGACAGCAGCAGCATCTGTCAGTGACTGCTGATGAAGGTACCACGTCTCTTTGACCTCATCTGAACGTGACTTTACCAGCGGAGCAGCCTGACAGGTAACATTACACACCTTTGATGAAGAAACTCAACTATCAGTTGTGATATTTTGGGGGCTACATAACATACTTTAAGATGAGAGCAGTGATACATTCTTTCAGCACTATTGTAAACTGTTTGTAGATCTGAAGTAACTCAGTTATTATTCTATGAAGTGTGATATTTTGGCCAAAATGAGCCTTTTTATTTTCAGTTGAGTCAGATTTAATCATCACCAGGAAACAAGTTAGATGTTAATCTCTGCTGACTTCACTGCTGAGATATGAGGGAGTGTCAGAATGAGAGCTGTTTTTAATTGGCAGGTGTGTGTCACAAACTTCATCCCATCAAAAGTGTAAATCGGTCTTGGTTTTAATTTGTGGCCACACATCCTCAGCAACAAGATAAAATATACTTAAAAACTAATATTATGATTATAAATATCAATAGTATTAATCCTGAACTACAGACTGAGTTAAAACACATCCAGAGGTTTCTGAAGGGACAAGTCAGTTACTGGAGGTGGGTTGGGTGGAGCTGAGGTGTGATAGGCTGGGACAGTCTGTTAGTGTTTTGGTGTGACAAGACACATAAATAACTTCAGTCAAGAAGGGTTGTCCGAGGGTTGTCACAGTCAAGATCAGATGCTCCTGCCATTGTGCCCTCAGGACTCTCCAGCTAATGACTCTGTCTTTTCATTAGACAAGCTTAGTTCTCACATCAAATTTAAACCTAATCAAGTAAGACTTCACCAGATAGACGATAGAAGATAGACGATAGAAGATAGATACCTGTGATAAACTTACAGGGATGCAACAGCAAAACAAGTTTTACACAGGGCCTCAAAAAGCTAGGAACGGCCCTGCTAGCTGGTGTTACTAAAAGTTGGAGGAGCTGCTGGATAAGATTCTGTCATGGTGCGTAGCGTGTTGCCAAGGATTAAACACGATGGAGAGATCTCTTTGCAGCCTTCTAACCCACGAGAGAGTAAGTAACGTTAAGTGTTAACGTCAGTGACATGATTTGAGCTGTTGCAGAGTTTTGGCTCTTAACATAATGTTATAACGTTATCGTCAGCACGCTCACTGTAAATGTAAACGTTGGCTGCTGTCTCGTTATATAGCGTTAACTGTAACTTAACGTTAACAACAATGTTAACGACCAATAAAGTGGCTAACAAACTTACCGACTCCCCGTTGCAACTGCAGCTGCCGTGAGGTCACAGGCTAGCGGATCAGGGTCTGGCTCTGCCTTCATGTCCTTGCTGTTACCTTAGAAATCGCAGCAGTATTACAAAAGCAGTATCAAAACGCTGTGAGAATTGTGACGAATTATGACCCTTTTGGCTTTCTTTAGGAAAGCCAAAAGGGTCATAAATCGTCACAATTCTCACAGCGTTTTGAACGCCGTTCTTGGCACCACCTGGCGTTTAATGAACACCACCAGATGCTTATTAGACACCTGGCGGAGTTCTTTCTTATTTGTATTTTTTTTCAAGATTTTTCATCGGCATTTCTGCCTTTTAATGGACTGCTCAGACATGAAAGGAGAGAGAGAGGGGGAAAACACATAGGAAAACCATCACAGGTCAGACTCGAACCCTGGACCTTCTGCATCGAGGAATAAACCTCTATGTATGTGCGCCTGCCCTACTAACCGAGCTAACCATCCACAACACCTCATGGTGTTTTGATAATCAACTCCGCCCTGTCGTTTTCACAGCCAATAGATTTGAACTCTAATTACCCAATCAGTAAAGAAGAAGGTCAGGCAACACTAATCAAGCACGGATCTCCTTGTTTGTGTAGCCTAAAGAAAATATTATTCACATTGGGTGTTATTTTTTATTTTATTTATCATTATACGTTCAAATATGTGAACTAGAGTGTAGTTATAGCATTTATAAAGCATTTATTTGTTCTTGTTGACTGAGCTAAAGCAGTTTGCCTGATGTTGCTCTAACAGTCCTGAGGGTGGCAGCAGAGGACAATATAGAAATGATTCCCTCTAATAAACTACGGTCATGCAAAGCATGGGATTATCTGATTTCTTCTATTCTAAAGACTCCGTTGTAGTTTTTGTTTAGCTGTTAGACATTGTTGTGGCATTATTGTAAAAGGTACACAGTTATTTGTATCTATTTTATTTTGATTGAAATGTTATTTTATTGTAAGATTACAACATGAGCACAATTTTAAGTTGTTGAATCCAACAAAGCAGGGATGATATAGTATGCTATTACTTTATCAAACATTTACATGAGCAGACATATAGCATTTAAGTCATTGCTTACAGAAGAACTCATCAGGAGAAAAGTCTCATCTAAGTAAATTCTCCCATGCAGCTTTGATGTGAAAGCTAACAATACAGTAACTTTTGTTGAACAGAGTAGAAATGGAAGAAAAGGATATGTCTGTCACTTTTTACTTGTTAACATCTTGGTTTCTTGACTGGTTGTTGACATAAGTGTAGCTCTAATACAGTAACAAAAGATGTGAGTGCAAATACCCTGGGGGCTAAGCACCCCCTGTCTTTAAATCCTGTGTTGGCCAATGAGAACTTCTGCTCTGGTACATTTGTGTTTCAGTTTTCTTTCAGTTTGACAAAACTTTCTGATTTTAGCAGGAAGCCACGCTGACGGAAATGGACCTTTTCAACACTTTGGAGGATTTAAAAGAAGAGGAATTTAAGGAATTCAAATGGCTTCTGCAGCAGCAAGACATCCTGGAAGGCTACCAAAGCATCAAAGTGTCCAAGTTGGAGAAGGCAGAAAGACAGGACACGGTGGACGTGATGGTGAAAACCTATCAACTTCACGGAGCTCTGAAGGTGACCAAGAAGGTTTTAGAGAAGATCAACAGGAATGATCTGGTGCAGAGTCTGCCAGACACCAGCTCAGGACCACAAGGTCAGTCACCCTTTTTCATTAGTATTTTCAGGAAGAAAGAGTGTTTGGACATGAGAAACCCAATACTTGTAAGGGAACAGATTGTTATTTGTAACCTGCTGATACAACCAGTGCACTCAGCAGCAACACATTCTCCAACTGTAAACACACACACACACACACACACACACACACACACACACACACACACACACACACACACACACACACACACACACACACACACACACACACACACAGACAGCTCCATAATGCCCACAAATGCACACATTTCTTTTTAAACTAATAAAAAAATCAAAAATCTTTTTAATTACATGTAGTTTTTTCTCTCACACTGCATGGAGTTATGGCTGCTGCCAGCACTGTGCCATGTAGAGAAGAAGTGTCCAAACCAGGAGAAGTTCCCTGTGACGTCTGCACTGGAACCAAACTGAAGGCCCTGAAGTCCTGCCTGGTGTGTCTGGTCTCCTACTGTGAGACTCACCTGGAGCCTCATCTGACCATGTCAGGCCTGAAAAGACATCAGCTGATCGACCCTGTGGAGAACCTGGAAGGCAGGATGTGTACGAAACACGATAAACCTCTGGAGCTGTTCTGTAAGACCGACCAGACATGTGTCTGCATGCTCTGCACTGTTTTAGACCACAAGACGCATGATGTTGTTCCTCTGAAAGAAGGATATGAAGGAAAGAAGGTAGAGCTGGGGAAGACAGAGGCTGAAATTCAGCAGATGATCCAGAAGAGACGACTGAAGATTCAGGAGGTCAAACAGTCAGTCGACCTCAGTGAGGAAGATGCAGACAGAGAGATAGCAGAAGGTGTTCAGGTCTTCACTTCTCTGAAGGAGTCTGTTGAGAGAGGCCTGAATGAGCTCATCAACACGATCACAGAGAAGCAGAAAACAACAGAAAAACAGGCCGAAGCTTTCATCAAAGAGCTGGAACAGGAAATCTCTGAGCTGATGAAGAGAAGCACTGAGGTGGAGCAGGTGTTACGCTCTGAAGACCACCTCCATCTTCTCCAGAGTGTCCAGTCCCTAAACATCCAACAACCTCCACCCACCAAGGACTGGACAGAGGTCAGCGTCCGTCCATCATCATATGAGGGGACTGTGGTGAAAGCTGTGGCTCAGCTGGAGGAGACGCTCAGTAAAGAGATGAAGAAGCTGCTCGCTGAGTCTGAGCTGAAGAGGGTCCAGCAGTATGCAGTGGATGTGACTCTTGATCCTGATACAGCACATCCTGATCTCATCCTGTCTGATGATGGGAAACAAGTGAATGATGGTGATGTGAGGAAGAATCTCCCAGAGAACCCAGAGAGATTTTCTAAGTGTGTTTGTGTTTTAGGAAAACAGAGTTTCTCTTCAGGCAGATTTTACTTTGAGGTTCAAGTTAAAGGAAAGACTGACTGGGATTTAGGAGTGGCCAGAGAGTCGATCAACAGGAAGGGAAACATCCCATTGAGCCCTGAGAATGGTAACTGGACTATTGTGTTGAGAAATGGAAATGAGTACAAAGCTCTAGCTAACCTTCCAGTCCGTCTCTCTCTGAAGTCTCCTCCTCAGAAGGTGGGGGTGTTTGTGGATTATGAGGAGGGTCTGGTCTCCTTTTATGACGTAGATGCTGCAGCTCTTATCTACTCCTTTACTGGCTGCTCCTTCACTGAGAAACTCTTCCCATATTTTGGTCCCTGTAATAATGATGGTGGTAAAAACTCTGCCCCTCTGATCATCTCTCCTGTCAGAGTAAACTAATCACTGATCTCATTTAAGGTATTGATTGATTATATTTTTAATCAAGGGAACAAATGTACATATTCATATATTTTACATCTTAATTTCTACAGACTCTGTTTCCTGTGGTGACTGATTTACACTTTATTCCATTTATTATCATATGGTTAAATGTGCAGCAATTCTTTCCAGATTAAATCAAACTTCATCTTGACATATTTGGTGTCTTTAGAAACTGATTTATTCTGGAAGTTATAATAAATGTCTGTGGGTTTAACAGAGGTTTAAATAGTCCACATAATGTGTGTCATGATGCATCAAATTAATGTTGATTATGTAATCAGATAGACATTTATTTGTATTTGATGTGCAGCCACAGAAAACATGAAGCTTCATTTAAGAGTAATTATTATTACATCCCATAGTGTCTACAGAACACAGTATGTGTCGTTATTATACCGGCTATAAAAGGTTAATGGATGTTTCTATCTTGTGTAAAAGTGTTTTGGATGATTACTGGTGACTTTGGCCATTTTTTATTTGTTTCATGAATTGTGTAAAATGGATTATGAGTCAAATAAATCTGTAAATATGTGATTGTAGAATAAAAACTGTAAAATAAAGAAGTTGTTGAACACAAGGCCTGAGTACGCAGTGACTTGAGCACTGGAGGAAATGTCCAGTAAGCAGAGCTTTGTTAGCAGTGCTGTTCTTTAATAAAAACTGGTCTACACAACAGGATGTGGACATATTCTAATAAAATCTATTGCAGATATCTATAACATTCTTTCTGACTAGGAAGAATTAAATACAGATATCTGCAATAAATATCCAGTCTAGCTACTAAATGTTAAAACGGCCACTTATACTATTTAATGATTTAAACTTAGTTTTCACTAGTACAATCAAAGTTGTAGATATCTTGAGAAACAATCACTACAAGTATGAATGTTATTATGGATATCTTTAATTACCATTCTGACTAGTTATAATATAATTTTGACTAGGAGAAATGCTATTATAAATATCTAAAATGTAATTACAGGTAGGAGTGTGGTTTGATTAAATGTTAAAACGGCCTGCCATACCACCTAGGACATTATTCCTGTTTTCATCTATAGTTGTTCTGCAGAGATTCTTCTTGTTGGTAACGTCTGACAATAACAATAACTTTAGTTTTCTATGTTGTACGTTAACATTATTGTTTAAAACCACATTTCAATACTGACAACAAATGTTGTATAATCTTTCTGAAAGAGTATGCGTGTGTGTGTGCTGTGTGTGTGTGGAAGAAGAGAAAGTAAGCAACGTTAACGTCAGTGACATGATTTGAGCTGTTGCAGAGTTTTGACTCTTAACTTTACGTTATAACGTTACCGTCAGCAGAGGAGGAAGATATTTTTGGCAGGGGATGCTGGGGTGATGGGGGGGAGAGTCTAAAGATACTATTTTACACAGGCTCTGTATAGTTTGCCAGTATTCTGCTCCTTCACATCCGCGTCTGAGAGCAGGGCACTGATCGGTGTACTATTCAGTGCAGCGATTTTGTTCACAGCCTCTAGGTGGAAGGATGACTTCTCGTGATCTCAGAATGTTTTTGTGGCTATACATCAATTCTGATACATTTGTGTTTCAGTTTTCTTTCAGTTTGACAAAACTTTCTGATTTTAGCAGGAAGCCACGATGAAGGCAGTGGACCTTTTCAACACTTTGGAGGATTTAAAAGAAGAGGAATTTAAGAAATTCAAATGGCATCTGCAGCAGCAAGACATCCTGGAAGGCTACCAAAGCATCAAAGTGTCCAAGTTGGAGAAGGCAGAAAGGCAGGACACGGTGGACGTGATGGTGAAAACCTATCAACTTCACGGAGCTCTGAAGGTGACCAAGAAGGTTTTAGAGAAGATCAACAGGAATGATCTGGTGCAGAGTCTGCCAGACACCAGCTCAGGACCACAAGGTCAGTCACCCTTTTTCATTAGTATTTTCAGGAAGAAAGAGTGTTTGGACATGAGAAACCCAATACTTGTAAGGGAACAGATTGTTATTTGTGACCTGCTGATACAACTTTTACAACAATTCTCCAGCTGTAAACAACGCCATGAACGATGCATCATTTAAGATTGTAAACAGATAAAAAACTATTTTATAGATAAAAACATTACCATTTATTTCAGTGTAGTCTCTATTTGTTGTAACATTACTGTAGTGGAATTTCAAGCTCATGCTCTGTAAGTTGAGTTAGTGGTACCCAGGTCTCATTCAGGTCAGTGGCCAATATAACCTCATAACCTTTCCAGGTGGACAAGTACTTCAACTCAGGTCACGGAGGAAGTCAACACAACCCATTCTGCCTGTCTGTTTTAGGGGCCTGTAATATCGTTCAGGTCTTTATAAGGTTCAGCTAAACCTAATGCCTCCAGCATGAGTTTAAATAAACCTTGAGGAAGACAGGAACTTCAGAATGTTGGGATGGCACCCACACTGTACTGTGTAATCCTAAATTCTCCTCAAGTGAGAATTCATTAAATGCTTCTGTGTAAGTAATCAAAGTCTCCCCGAACCTCCTTCATGAATGGGAAAGGAGTTGTGCTGCTCCTGAATTTTTCTTTAACAGTTATTTTTGTATGCGTATAAATGTGTATAAAATCAAAATGTGTACAAACCAGGGGTTAAGATGGGTCGGAACGATCCGGAACGACGTTCTGGTACCTTGGATTATTGCCAGTTTCATACATCGCTGTTTCCCATTTGTTTAAAATAACAACAAATATCCATTCCAGCGCACCGCTGTGAGTCCATGAACAAGGCAAGTATTGATGGTGAGTTCACACTAATAAAACTTATATCCATAACGCCCACACATTTCTTTTTAAATTATATTACATGTATTTTATCTCTCTCACACTGCGTGTAGTTATGGCTGCTGCCAGCAATGCGCCATCTGAAGATGTGTCCAAACCAGGAGAAGTTCCCTGTGACGTCTGCACTGGAACCAAACTGAAGGCCCTGAAGTCCTGCCTGGTGTGTCTGGCCTCCTACTGCGAGACTCACCTGGAGCCTCATCTGGCAGCTTCACGTCTGAAAAGACATCAGCTGATCGACCCTGTGGAGAACCTGGAAGGCAGGATGTGTACGAAGCACGATAAACCTCTGGAGCTGTTCTGTAAGACCGACCAGACATGTGTCTGCATGCTCTGCACTGTTTTAGACCACAAGATGCATGATGTTGTTCCTCTGAAAGAAGAATATGAAGAAAAGAAGGTAGAGCTGTGGAAGACAGAGGCTGAAATTAATCAGATGATCCAGAAGAGACGACTGAAGATTCAGGAGGTCAAACACTCAGTCGACCTCAGTGAGGAAGATGCAGACAGAGAGATAGCAGAAGGTGTTCAGGTCTTCACTTCTCTGAAGGAGTCTGTTGAGAGAGGCCTGAAGGAGCTCATCGACACGATCAAAGAGAAGCAATAAAGCAGTTGTTGAACATGAGGCCTGACTATCTTTTAATGTGAAGCAGCTGGAGGAAATGTGCAGTAAGCAGAGCTTTGTTAGCAGTGCTGTTCTTGAATAAAAAGTTCTTTCTGACTAGGAAGAATTAAATACAGATATCTGCAATAAATATCCAGTCTAGCTACTAAATGTTAAAACGGCCACTTATACTATTCAAATCCATTTAAATTTAGTTTTGACTAGTACAATCTGTATGAGAGAAGGTGTAAATATGGTTTAATAGGTGTGGCAACAACCACTTCAGGGTGTCGGGTCAGGACACTATTTCAATGTTCAGGTGAGAGTGTGGGAGAAAGGACATGCAGAGTCCAGGGCTACAGTTTAGATGGTTTATATAAAGAAATAGGCTTGTGTTTCTGTGTGTGTGGTTCTGTAACAACAAAGCACAGCAATACAGACTGTTTAGAAATAATAATTACAGACCAATAGCAAAGGCAAACATAGCCATCTACGAATAGCATGTATAGAGCGATATTAATGGCTAACAATAATAGTTAGAATGCAATGAGCTATCAAATTAACCTTAGCTAACACAAACACATCTGTGTAACCTATATAAATGACAGTCACTTGACAGACACAAGCATTTAAACAGAATAAACAACCGAAATATTCAGTGCACAGCATAGAAACAATAGCTATTAGAATGTAGAACACAGTTCAGACAGACTATTACAAGCTAACGGCTAGCTCTGAATCCCATTGGTAACTAACAGAAACCTAAAATACATTCACGGCTAATAATAAACACTAACTGCGTGTAACCTAACACAACAATTAAACTTACATTTCCATGGACGCACACACTAGAAAACAACTGTCCATCAGAAATCGCTGCAGTCTAAAGTCAAGTCCAGCTGATGTCTGCTCCTCCGTGCTTCTCGCTCGCTGCTGCATTCAGGGGCGTTGTCAGTGTGGGCACACAGAGTGCACATGCAGAGCACATGATCAGACACAGTGGATACATGATGGGAATGCATGCACAGGGCATGGCCTTTTTTACACAATCAAACAAACAATTGCTACACGTAAGAATGTCTTTGTGGATATCTTTAATTACCATTCTGACTAGTTGGAATATTATTTTGACTTGGAGAAATGCTATTATTAATATCTAAAATGTAATTACAGATAGGAGTGTGGTTCGATTAAATGTTAAAACGGCCTGCCATACCACCTAAGACATTATTCCTGTTTTCATCTATAGTTGTTCTGCAGAGCTTCTTCTTGTTGGTAACGTCTGACAATAACAATAACTTTAGTTTTCTATGTTGTACGTTGACATTATTGTTTAAAGCCACATTTCAATACTGGCAACACATGTATAATCTCTCTGAAAGAGTCAAACAACAATCATTGATGAGTGCAGGGTATTCATTTAAACTTTGAACATTTCTTGACGGCTGACAGCCTTCCTCATGTCCGAGCACGTCTCCATGACTCCCTGCTACACTGCAGCAGCAACAACAGGCCTCCATGTAGACCACTAACTGGTGTTGTGACACAGAACGACCACTAGATGGATCACAACACAAAGGAATGATGAGACAAAGTTACTGTACTGCTGCCACGCTGACCACCAAACACTCCTGATACATGAGAGTGAACATACTGTCGGTCATGTACAGAATAATCACTCACGATGGACGAGGACACAACCAACAACCTCACATATGTTTTCCTTCAGGAGGAGACACCATCTCCTCCACCTTCACCAGTTTATAAAGAGAACATCTGCTTGTTTCAAGAACTTTCTGGAAGTCTCATTTTCTTGATTCTCGTCTTGTTTTAACAGAAGTTTATTTCTGAAAAATCCCTGAAACAAAGAAATCTGGTGAACTGGTAGAAGTAGAATGAACTCACATGTTGTGTTCCTCTTTTGAGAAATAAACTCAGTTGCCAGTTTATTAGGTACACCTGCTAAAACTAATGACGTCTAATACAACATACTACAGTCAATCAAACTAATATCAATGAGGATAGACTAAATAACAGAAACAGGTTATAACTGTAGTAACATATCTAAAACATTCTTATTTTACACATTACATTATATCACTTCTATTACAATATAAAATACTATATTGCTGCTACAGAGGCAGATGTTTAAAAAACCTTTATTTTCAATCTTCATTCATGTAAACTGTGTGGATGAATGAATGAATCCAGAAAAACACTTTACATACAACATGAGAGCAAACAGGAAGTAACTCTCTTTATCTTTGATATGTTTAACTCCCCAATGTTACATATTCAATGTGTGAAAATACCTATAGTTACTGTGTAAGTATATATTTAATTTCTTGATATTCTGATTGTCTTGTTGATGATACATATTATATTTGTTGCACGATTTGATGCAACGTTGCAGATGTGTGGAGGTTTCTCTTTGTGTCCAATAAACTAAACTAAACTCTCCTGGTTAAAGTACAGCTGAGGCACCTTAAAGTTTCAACAAACATAATAAATCCTTAGTTATAGCATGACCTTTGCTCCATATCAACCAGACAACACCCTGGTATTTCACAATAAGAGTGCACATGAGGGGGAGGAAACAAACAGCAGAGCTGCAGTAAGAGGAGGAGCAACACTGGAAAGAGGAGAGCTTCAACGTCACACTCCAGAAATGAAAGTAAAGGTTGTCAGAGTGTCAGCCACGCTGCAGTCGAGACAAGTCTCTGTTTCTCTCTGAAAGAAAACTCAAACTGACTTCATCAGGTCTTTGTCAACAACACAGCAGAGTCTCTGCCAAACACTGGTGAGTACAGCTGATCAGATTTACACTTTCTACAAGCAGGATTAACACTAAACTTCAGCTCTACTCAGGCAGGAAGGTCCTCTCTTTTAATATCTTGTGAAATTTGTAATAATATAACTAGACTAACAGTCTCTCTGTGTCAGTTCTCTGGACGTTAGGAACTGGTTACTGATCACCTCCTACACACTACTTTCTCTATTTCCTCTGGCTGTTTCACAATAAAAGCTTTCCACCAGAGAATCAGTGGAAGGCTTTTAATGTGAAGCAGCTGGAGGAAATGTCCAGTAAGCAGAGCTTTGTTAGCAGTGCTGTTCTTTAATAAAAACTGGTCTACACAACAGGGTGTGGACATATTGATGATGAAATGAAATGAACACCACAGTCAGCTGATACCTTAACACTTGTCTTGTTTTTATATGTCCGTGTGAATGTCTCTTTGTGAATGGAGCCTTGTCAAAGACAATTTTCTGTAACCCTTGTGTAACAGACAATAACGTATTATCTCATCTTATCTTATTCTGTGCTGTTTTATCAGATGTAGGGCTTCAACTTGCCACCCCATTTTAATGTGCTTGTTTGTGCAGAGATTGGTGCAAGTTAAAACTCTTCTGTCAGGGCTGGCCGAGTGCTGAGGCAGGAAAAGGATTCTGGACCCAAAGTGCACGACACGATAAGGCAGATGCAGGTGTAGAATTTATTATAACAGAAAACAATCCAGGCTATGGCATCAAAAGGTCCAAACCAAAGAGACACCTAGAAAAAAAAACAAGCAGGTACACTCGACCCTGGACCTTCTGCGTCGAGGCATACACCTCTGTATATATGCGCCTCCTCTACCAACTGAGCTAACCCAGCCACTTAAACGCTGCCTTTGTCAAGGTTGAAAGCAAGTAACGTTTGGACAGCAGCCTCTGTGTTGTTGTATTATTATCCTCATAAGTAAACAACACAACATGATTGGTTATGATGCTTATATTTGCGGTGTAAAGCTAAAAAAAACTGACCTTGTTCCATAAAAACTATTCAACTAACTAATATTCAAGTTGCATGACAGTACTCATGACGAACACAACAGTTCTAAAAAAAAATACTGGTGTGTGAATTAATAGCACGAAAAACAGTGTGTAAGTTCGAAAAACCCAGAAATGTACCCATCAGTACCCAAGACATGTTCATCACTGCTTGCAGCTTAAAGGAGAACTCCAGGCCATTTTTACATTAGTCTTGATCGCTATAAATATGTGAGTACTGTCGATAGCAAAAAAAAAACAGAATCGGTCCTAGCAAACTGGAGTTGCTGCAGCTAATGCCCATAGCTACCAGATAGCTAAAATGGCAGTTGTGGGGTCATATTCTAAAGAGTGCTTTTGTGCCTCTTAACAGACACATAATGCAATTAAAATGTCATGAGCAACATGAACAGGGCTCTTACGTGACAAAAAGATGTGTTTTCAACTCAGACATCCTGCCTAGCCTAGCCTAGCTCGCCCTGCTAGCTGCTAGCTGCCATCCGGGAGTGTGTTCAGCCAGGCTTCAACGATAATCATCACGCAGCAGTTCCGTGTGTATTTGTAGCTCATCTATTGTGTGTGACATTGATCTGGCGTGAGTAGGAGTCTTGGCAGTGGCGATCTATATGGTAGTAGCCTTAGCTGGGCTAGCAGGCCCGACCGGCGTCCTTGCGTCTGCTTCCTCCCCACCTTCCTTGCCTGCCACGGCCGGCAACAATCCAACGAGCGCCCGCTGGTGTGGTGGATGTCCAGAGGACAGGTCATGCGTGCGCGGCAATTTTTTTTTTGTTTATTTCCCCCTCAAAAATAGGTAATTGAGCACTGTAGTGGTTATGACCATATCAGTGTCTATGTAACTACATGGAAACGGGATAAATGATGTTTGTGGCTTGCACAGTGATAGCGTTATTGAAGGCTAGCTGTAGCTCACGCTTGGAGCAGCTGCTTCATCTGCCTGTTGCCCCTCTGTCTGTCTGGTTCTTTACAACTCTTGTGAGGCTAGTTCTTCATCTGTATACTCGGGTTCGAATAAATAAGGACGACCATCAAACTCAAAAGGCTCTTCCTTGTGTTGTATATTTGCTATATTCTCAATAGTTACGTTACTCCAAGCTTCTTCCCTTGTGAACACCACTCTTCACACTAAGCTCCGATCTGCACACTAGGCTACTATTTACCTTTTCCTGCTACAACTGAATTCCCACGGGACAGCGCGAGGCTACAGCTAGCCTTCAGTAACTCTATTACTGTGCAAGTCACAGACATCAATTATCCTTTTTCTATGTAGTTACATAGTCACTGATATGGTCATAACCACTAAAGTGCTCAATTACCTATTTTTGACTGGGAAATAAACTAAAATCTTTTGCCGGGAAGGCATCATCTGTCCTCTGGAGGACATAGCCAGAGCACTGGGCGCTCTGTTGATCGTTATCGAGGAAGGCGGGGACATAAGAGAAAGTAGAAGCAAGGATGCCGGTTTGGCTTTCTAGCCCAGCTAAGGGAACTACCACACAGATCGCCACTGCCAAGTCTCCTACTCACCAACGCCAGATCAATCGCACACAAAAATGATATATATGCTACAAGTACACACGGAACTGCTGCATGATGATTATCACCGAAGTCTGGCTGAACAACACACTCATCCCTAATGGCAGATAGCAGGGCAAGCTTTCTACCGGCAGGAGACAGAGTAGGTGAATTTAAACAATGTCTGAGTCTTGTGGTCACGTAAGGGTCCTGTCCATGTTGCACAGACATTTTAATTGCATTTTGTGTCTGTTAAGAGGCACAAGGGCTAACCGTTTTAGCTAAGTGAGAGCTCTACACATAGCTGCAGCAACTCCGTGTTGCTTGCACTGATTTGGCTCGTTTTTTTCTATTCAAGAGTACTCGCATATTTATTATATCAAGATTAACGTAAAATTTGGCTGGAGTTCTCCTTTAAATTAAAACTGTATTTTGAATATAATGATTTTCTTTTCTTTCACACTATGTGTAGATATGGCTGCTGCAAACTATCTGTCATCTGAAGATCAGTTTCTGTGCTCCATCTGTCTGGATGTGTTCACTGATCCTGTCGCCATACCATGTGGTCACAACTTCTGCAAGAGCTGCATCACTGATCACTGGAATATTAGTGACCGGTGCCAGTGTCCCTTATGTAAAGAGGCCTTTACCACAAGACCTGACTTGAGGGTCAACACTTTCATCTCTGAGATGGTCGCTCAGTTCAGACAGTCAGCTCAACAGAAAGCCAGCAGCAGCAGCTCAGAGCAACAAGTGTCCAAACCAGGAGAAGTTCCCTGTGACGTCTGCACTGGAACCAAACTGAAGGCCCTGAAGTCCTGCCTGGTGTGTCTGGTCTCCTACTGCGAGACTCACCTGGAGCCTCATCTGACAATGTCAGGCCTGAAAAGACATCAGCTGATCGTCCCTGTGGAGAACCTGGAAGGCAGGATGTGTACAAAGCACGATAAACCTCTGGAGCTGTTCTGTAAGCCCGACCAGACATGTGTCTGCATGCTCTGCACTGTTTTAGACCACAAGATGCATGATGTTGTTCCTCTGAAAGAAGAATATGAAAGAAAGAAGGTAGAGCTGGGGAAGACAGAGGCTGAAATTCAGCAGATGATCCAGAAGAGACGACTGAAGATTCAGGAGGTCAAACACTCACTCAACCTCAGTGAGGAAGATGCAGACAGAGAGATAGCAGAAGGTGTTCAGGTCTTCACTTCTCTGATGGAGTCTGTTGAGAGAGGCCTGAATGAGCTCATCAACACAATCAAAGAGAAGCAGAAAACAACAGAAAAACAGGCCGAAGCTTTCATCAAAGAGCTGGAACAGGAAATCTCTGAGCTGATGAAGAGAAGCACTGAGGTGGAGCAGGTGTTACGCTCTGAAGACCACCTCCATCTTCTCCAGAGTGTCCAGTCCCTAAACATCCAACAACCTCCACCCACCACGGACTGGACAGAGGTCAGCGTCCGTCCATCATCCTATGAGGGCACTGTGGTGAAAGCTGTGGCTCAGCTGGAGGAGACACTCAGTAAACAGATGAAGAAGCTGCTTGAAGCCGAGCTGAAGATGGTCCAGCAGTATGCAGTGGATGTGACTCTTGATCCTGATACAGCACATCCTGAACTCATCCTGTCAGATGATGGGAAACAAGTGAATCATTGTGATGTATGGAAGACAATTCCAAACAGCAAAAAGAGATTTTCTTATCGTACTAGTGTTTTAGGAAAGCAGAGTTTCTCTTCAGGCAGATTTTACTTTGAGGTCCAAGTTAAAGAAAAATCTAAATGGACTTTAGGAGTGGCCAGAGAGTCGATCAACAGAAAGGGAGACATCACACTGAGCACTGAGAGAGGTTATTGGACTATATGGTTGAGAAATAGAAATGAGTACAAAGCTCTAGCTGTCCCTTCAGTCCTCCTCTCTCTGAAGTCTCCTCCTCAGAAGGTGGGGGTGTTTGTGGATTATGAGGAGGGTCTGGTCTCCTTTTATGACGTAGATGCTGCAGCTCTTATCTACTCCTTTACTGGCTGCTCCTTCACTGAGAAACTCTTCCCATTCTTCCATACTGGTAATAATGAAGGTGGTACAAACTCTGCCCCTCTGATCATCTCTCCTGTCAGAGTAAACTAATCACTGATCTCATTTCAGGTATTGATTTATTTTCAATCAAGGGACCAAATGTACATATTCTAATATTTTACCTTTATCTTATTTTCTACAGAATCTGTTTCCTGTGGTTTAAATAGATATTGTCCACATAACGTGTGTCATGACTGCATGACTAATGTGTTGATTATGTAATCAGATAGACATTTATTTGTATTTGATGTGCAGCCACAGAAAACACATTGCTGAATATTTCATTGTGTCATGAAGCTTCATTTAAGAGTAAGGCCTATTACATCCCATAGTGTCTACAGAACACAGTATGTGTCGTTGTTATACCGGCTATAAAAGGTTAATGGATGTTTCTATCTTGTGTAAAAAGTGTTTTGGATGATTACTGGTGACTTTGGCCATTTTTTATTTGTTTCATGAATTCTGTAAGATGGTTTATGAGTCAAAGAAATCTGTAAATATGTGATTGTAGAATAAAAACTGTAAAATAAAGAAGTTGTTGAACACAAGGCCTGAGTACGCAGTGACTTGAGCACTGGAGGAAATGTCCAGTAAGCAGAGCTTTGTTAGCAGTGCTGTTCTTTACTAAAAACTGGTCTACACAACAGGATGTGGACATATTCTAATAAAATCTATATGCAGATATCTAGAAAGTTCTTTCTGACTAGGAAGAATTAAATACAGATATCTGCAATAAATATCCAGTCTAGCTACTAAATGTTAAAACGGCCACTTATACTATTTAATGATTTTAATTTAGTTTTGTCTAGTACAATCAAAGTTGTAGATATCTTGAGAAACAATTGCTACAAGTATGAGTGTTATTGTGGATATATTTAATTACCATTCTGACTAGTTAGAATATAATTTTGACTAGGAGAAATGCTATTATAAATATCTAAAATGTAATTACAGATAGGAGTGGGCTTCGATTAAATGTTAAAACGGCCTGCCATACCACCTAGGACATTATTCCTGTTTTCATCTATAGTTGTTCTGCAGAGCTTCTTCTTGTTGGGTAACGTCTGACAATAACAATAACTTTAGTTTTCTATGTTGTAAGTTGACATTATTGTTTAAAGCAACATTTCAATTCTGACAACAAATGTATAATCTCTCTGAAAGAGTCAAACAACAATCATTGATGAGTGCAGGGTATTCATTTAAACTCTGAACATTTCTTGAGAGCTGACAGCCTTCCTCATGTCCGAGCACGTCTCCATGACTCCCTGCTACACTGCAGCAGCAACAACAGGCCTCCATGTAAACCACTAACTGGTGTTGTGACACAGAACGACCACTAGATGGATCACAACACAAAGGAATGATGAGACAAAGTTACTGTACTGCTGCCACGCTGACCACCAAAATAAACAAAATTGCAGCAACAGCCTTTTTCAGTTTACTGTGATGATTTTTGTTGAGATTAAAATGAAGCCGTTGTTGAACACAAGGCCTGAGTAAGCAGTGACTTGAGCACCAAACACTGAACAGAAAAGCTGGTTTACACACTTTATTTATATTGAGTTTCGAAAACATTCATAATGTCGAGAATAAAGTTGAACTTTCAGTATTAGTGCCAGGCATAAGAAAAAGAATAAATATTAATTGAAAAAAATTGCAATAAAGAAAAATCAATGACTTGAATGAATGATCAAAAGAAATTGTAATATTGAAAATAGGTTGAAATATCAGGAACAATGTTGAAGGATCTACCTCCTCTTATTTTGTTACCTTATTGGTCTTATATGGAAACATTGCCTGTTTTAGTGTGTGTTTGCAGAGCGTCTTTACGGAGCCCATCACAGATAGAACAAATATTATTGCGCGTCCTCGAGTTATTATTTCGTGGCGTACTGTAGCCTATATAGAAAATGCTGTTTTCAGAGGACTTGTTTATGCTCACTGCGCAATCATCAAGTAGTTTCTGGCGTTTTCTGAAGTAGCCCGTGTAATGAGTACGTTCCCTGTCTGTGCAATCAATGCAATTCTTACAGTGTTTTGTCATAAATTATTTTGCTAATCACAACACTGAAGACGGAAATAATGGAAATAATTCCACTGCCTAAAAATGTAAGGTTACCATTCTCGGGGTCAAATAGTCGTCCTATAAGTATATTGCCTGTGTTGAGTAAAATTATGGAGAGTATAGTATGTGAGTAGATTGAGAATATTTTTCTTTGAATAATTTAACCACTGATTGTCAACATGCATA
This sequence comes from Sander vitreus, assembly GCF_031162955.1. Lineage (NCBI taxonomy): Eukaryota > Metazoa > Chordata > Actinopteri > Perciformes > Percidae > Sander > Sander vitreus. Next base: position 741,765 of record NC_135856.1, on the reverse strand, counting down.
TAGAAAGGGATAATCAACAGCTACCGCTCTAACTCATATGACTGATGACTGGATGAGAGATATTGAGCAAAAGAAACTAGTAGGTGCTATTATGCTTGATTTTACAGCATTTGATATCCTTGATCATAATTTACTATTGAAAAAACTTGAATGCTATGGTTTCTCTCAGTCAGCAATGTTATGGATGAAGACTTATTTAACAAACAGGCAACAACTAGTCTTTTTTAATGGTAGCTACTCGGATGTTGGAGCAGTGAGCTGTGGAGTTCCCCAGGGGAGTTGTCTTGGGCCGCTGATATACACGATTTTCATACATGATTCATCACTTGTTTTAAATAAGGTCAGTATATCGATGTATGCAGATGATTCAACTATTTATATGTCTTCACCTACATTTCATGAGTTAAACTCCACCCTATCACAAGAGCTGCAATCAGTGGTTGAATGGGTAAAGAGGAATAAGCTAGTTCTTAATGTTTCAAAAACGAAAAGTATGATGTTCGGTTGACATTACAGTCTTCATAATCAACCTGAGTTGAAGCTTTGTATAAATGATGTATCTGTTGAACAGGTCCATGAGACCAAACTTCTAGGAGTTATTTTAGATAGCAAATTATCATGGACAAAACATATATATATATATATATATATATATAAATAACATGGTTGTTAAGATGGGAGGTGAGGGGCCAGACAAAGAATGGTTCAAAAATCCTATGAAAAATCGAGGAAGGGATGAAGTGACCCTGCCCGGAGGAAGCCCGGGGCCCCCCGTCTGAGCCAGGCCCAGATGGAGGGCTCGCCAGCGAGCGCCTGGTGGCCGGGTTTGCCACGGAGCCCGGTCGGGCACAGCCCGAAAAAGCTACGTGGCGGACATCCCTCCATCCCATGGGCCCACCACCTGTGGGAGGAACCGCTGGGGTCGGGTGCGCTGCCACATGGGTGGCAGTGAAGGTCAGGGGCCTCGACGGACCAGACCCGGGCAGCAGAGGCTGGCTCTGGGGACGTGGAATGTCACCTCTCTGTGGGGGGAAGGAGCCGGAACTTGTGCAGGGAGGTGGAGCGCCACCGGTTAGATCTGGTGGGGCTTACCTCTACGCACAGTCTTGGTTCTGGAACCATACTCCTGGGATAGGGGTTGGACTCTTTTTCTTCTCCGGAGTTGCCCAGGGTGTGAGGCGCCGGGCGGGTGTGGGGATACTCACAAGCCCCCGGCTGAGCGCCGCTACGTTGGAGTTTAACCCGGTGGACGAGAGGGTCGCCTCCCACGCCTGCGGGTTGTGGGGGGGGAAAAACTCTGACTGTTGTTTGTGCATATGCACCAAACAAGAGTTCAGAGTATTCGGCCTTCTTGGAGACCTTGAGTGGAGTCCTGCATGGGGCTCCAGTCGGGGACTCCATAGTTCTGCTGGGGGGACTTCAACGCGCACGTGGGTAATGATGGAGACACATGGAGAGGCGTGATTGGGAGGAACGGCCTCCCTGATCTAAACCAGAGTGGTTGTTTGTTGTTGGACTTCTGTGCTAGTCATGGATTGTCTATAACGAACACCATGTTCGAACATAGGGATGCTCATAAGTGTACTTGGTACCAGAGCACCCTAGGCCAAAGGTCAATGATCGATTTTATAATCGTTTCATCTGATCTGAGGCCATATGTTTTGGACACTCGGGTGAAGAGAGGGGGCGGAGCTGTCAACCGATCACCATCTGGTGGTGAGTTGGGTCAGGGGGTGGGGGAAGACTCTGGACAGACCTGGTAAGCCCAAACGGGTAGTGCGGGTAAATTGGGAACGTCTGAGGAGGCCCCTGTCCGACAGACTTTCAACTCACACCTCCGGCGGAGCTTTTCGTGCATCCCTGTGGAGGCTGGGGGGCATTGAACCCTGAGTGGACGATGTTCAAAGTTTCCATTGCTGAAGCTGCGGTGAGGAGCTGTGGTCTTAGGGTCTTAGGTGCCTCAAGGGGCGGTAACCCACGAACACCGTGGTGGACACCGGTGGTCAGGGAAGCCGTCCGATTGAAGAAGGAGTCTTTCCGGGATATGTTATCCCAGACGACTCCGGAGGCAGTTGCAAGGCACCGAAGGGCTCGAAGGGCTGCAGCCTCTGCCGTGAAAGAGGCAAAGCAGCGTGTGTGGGAGAAGTTCGGAGAAGACATGGAGAAGGACTTTCGGTCGGCACCAAGGTGCTTCTGAAAAACCGTTCGCCACCTCAGGAGGGGGGGAAGCGGGGAACCATCCAAGCTGTGTACAGTAAGGATGGGACGCTGTTGACCTCAACTGAGGAGGTAATAGGGCGGTGGAAGGAGCACTTTGAGGAACTCCTAAATCCGACTAATACGCCCTCTATGGTAGAGGCAGAGCTGGAGGATGAGGGGGGGGATTGGCATCAATTTCCCTGGTGGAGGTTGCTGAGGTAGTTAAACAACTCCACAGTGGCAAAGCCCCAGGAATTGATGAGATCCGTCCAGAAATGCTTAAAGCTCTGGGTGTGGAGGGGTTGTCTTGGTTGACACGCCTCTTCAACATTGCGTGGAAGTCTGGGACGGTGCCTAAGGAGTGGCAGACCGGGGGTGGTGGTTCCCTTTTTAAAAAAGGGGGGGACCAGAGGGTGTGTGCCAATTACAGGGGTATCACACTTCTCAGCCTCCCGGTAAAGTCTACTCCAAGGTGCTGGAAAGGAGGGTTCGGTCGATAGTCGAATCTCAGGTTGAAGAGGAACAATGCGGATTCCGCCCTGGTCGTGGAACAACGGACCAGATCTTTACTCTCGCAAGGATCCTGGAGGGAGCCTGGGAGTATGCCCAACCAGTCTACATGTGTTTTGTGGATCTGGAGAAGGCGTATGACCGGGTGCCCCGGGAGATACTGTGGGAGGTGCTGCGGGAGTACAGGGTGAGGGGGTCCCTTCTCAGGGCCATCCACCTCTGTACGACCAAAGCGAGAGCTGTGTCCGGGTTCTCGGCAGTAAGTCGGACTCGCTTTCAGGTGAGAGTTGGCCTCCGCCAGGGCTGCGCTTTGTCACCAATCCTGTTTGTAGTATTTATGGACAGGATATCGAGGCGTAGTCGGGGTGGAGAGGGGTTGCAGTTCGGTGGGCTGGGGATCTCATCGCTGCTTTTTTGCAGATGATGTGGTCCTGATGGCATCATCGGCCTGTGACCTTCAGCACTCACTGGATCGGTTCGCAGCCGAGTGTGAAGCGGCTGGGATGAGGATCAGCACCTCTAAATCGGAGGCCATGGTTCTCAGCAGGAAACCGATGGAGTGCCTTCTCCAGGTAGGGAATGAGTCCTTACCCCAAGTGAAGGAGTTCAAGTACCTTGGGGGTCTTGTTCGCGAGTGAGGGGACAATGGAGCTGGGAGATTGGTCGGAGAATCGGCACAGCAGGTGCGGTATTACATTCAATTTATCGCACCGTTATGACGAAAAGAGAGCTGAGCCAGAAGGCAAAGCTCTCAATCTACCGGTCAGTTTTTTGTTCCTACCCTCACCTATGGTCATGAAGGCTGGGTCATGACCGAAAGAACAAGATCCAGGGTACAAGCGGCCGAAATGGGTTTCCTCAGGAGGGTAGCTGGCGTCTCCCTTAGAGATAGGGTGAGAAGCTCAGTTATCCGTGAGGAGCTCGGAGTAGAGCCGCTGCTCCTTTGCGCCGAAAGGAGCCAGTTGAGGTGGTTCGGGCATCTGGTAAGGATGCCCCCTGGGCGCCTCCCCTAGGGAGGTGTTCCAGGCACGCCCAGCTGGGAGGAGGCCTCGGGGGAGACCCAGGACTAGGTGGAGGGATTATATCTCTAACCTGGCCTGGGAACGCCTCGGGATCCCCCCAGTCGGAGCTGGTTAATGTGGCCCGGGAAAGGGAAGTTTGGGGTCCCCTGCTGGAGCTGCTACCCCCGCGACCCGACCCCGGATAAGCGGATGAAGATGGATGGATGGATAAGATGGGAAGTGGTGTTACTGTTGTAAAAAGATGTGCACCATATTTGTCACAAAGCTCAACCAAAGTAGTAGCTAAAGCTTTAAAATTGTCTAATCTTGACTATGGTTCAGTAGTATGGTCTAATGCAACTCAAGAAAAAATAACTAAATTGCAAATGGTGCAAAATAGTGCCACCCGTATACCGCTTAGGTGTGGATATAGAACAAATGTTACAATGCACAAAGTAAGAAAGAAACCATCTTTTGTGTATAATAGTTTACCTTTCAGTGCAGATATACATGACTATGCGACTAGACATGCCACAAGAGGTAACTTTACTTCCCCAAAAGGAAAGACAATTAAAGCTGCAAGCAGCGATGAACGGACCCTCGCACCCCTGCCGAAATGCACGGCCATGTCGACCAGTGTCTCACCAGTACAGTTTACACGGCCGTAGATTTGCGCGATAATCGAACAGTGCGCAGAGTGCGGGGCGATGGATACTATGTATTGTAACTACTTCCTGTTTCATGGCTAAAAGCATAAAAAGGCTTATTTATTTAACCAATTTTATTATTATTTTTTTTTTTTTTGATTTTTTTTCTTCTCCCTTTTCCTTCTCTTCCTTCCCCACCCAATCCCAATAACTCTTTCATTCAACTCAATTCTTTCGTGTTACTGTCTGTTCTTTATACCACTATGACAACTGTGTTTGTGTTTCCCTTGTCATTGTTTGATGGTATTTGTTGGCACATGTTTGTTCTGTCTTGTTCTATATCACCAATATAATAATTTGAAAAAAAAAGGCTGCCACACTGTTAGTAAATATAAATTTCATGTAATATGGATGTTTGTCAAATGAGGATAACTCATTATTGGCATGTACATGAAGCCGATCAGGAAGAAAAATCACTGTGAGAGAGTGGGCGTGTTGATGATGTTCTATCATGCTGCTGATACCGAAAGTAAACAAACAACAATGCGAAGAAGAGTACCAACAATATAAATAAAATGCATAAATAACATGTGTATGTATGTACATATGTGTATGCATATGTACAGTGGGGCAAAAAGTATTTAGTCAGCCACCAATTGTGCAAGTTCTCCCACTTAAAAAGATGAGAGAGGCCTGTAATTTTCATCATAGCTACACTTCAACTATGAGAGACAAAATGAGAAAAGAAAATCCAGAAAATCACATTGTAGGATTTTTAATGAATTTATTTGCAAATTATGGTGGAAAATAAGTATTTGGTCAATAACAAACGTTCATCTCAATACTTTGTTATATACCCTTTGTTGGCAATGACAGAGGTCAAACGTTTCCTGTAAGTCTTCACAAGGTTTTCACACGCTGTTGCTGGTATTTTGGCCCATTCCTCCATGCAGATCTCCTCTAGAGCAGTGATGTTTTGGGGGCTGTCGCTGGGCAACACGGACTTTCAATTCCCTCCAAAGATTTTCTATGGGGTTGAGATCTGGAGACTGGCTAGGCCACTCCAGGACCTTGAAATGCTTCTTACGAAGCCACTCCTTCGGTGTGTTTGGGATCATTGTCATGCTGAAAGACCCAGCCACGTTTCATCTTCAATGCCCTTGCTGATGGAAAGAGGTTTTCACTCAAAATCTCATGATACATGGCCCCATTCATTCTTTCCTTTACATGGATCAGTCGTCCTAGTCCCTTTGCAGAAAAACAGCCCCAAAGCATGATGTTTCCACCCCCATGCTTCACAGTAGGTATGGTGTTCTTTGGATGCAACTCAGCGTTCGTTCCCCTCCAAACACGACGAGTTGAGTTTTTACCAAAAAGTTCTATTTTGGTTTCATCATCCTCTTCTGGATCATCCAAATGCTCTCTAGCAAACTCCAGACGGGCCTGCACATGTACTGGCTTAAGCAGGGGGACACGTCTGGCACTGCAGGATTTGAGTGTGTTACTGATGGTAGCCTTGGTTACTTTGGTCCCAGCTCTCTGCAGGTCATTCACTAGGTCCCCTCGTGTGGTTCTGGGATTTTTGCTCACCGTTCTTGTGATCATTTTGACCCCACGGGGTGAGATCTTGCGTGGAGCCCCAGATCGAGGGAGATTATTAGTGGTCTTCCATTTTCTTATAATTTCTCCCACAGTTGATTTCTTCACACCAAGCTGCTTACCTATTGCAGATTCAGTCTTCCCAGCCTGGTGCAGGTCTACAATGTTGTTTCTGGTGTCCTTTGACAGCTCTTTGGTCTTGGCCATAGTGGAGTTTGGAGTGTGACTGTTTGAGGTTGTGGACAGGTGTCTTTTATACTAATAACAAGTTCAAACAG
>NC_135856.1:678058-685531 GCF_031162955.1 Sander vitreus | reverse complement strand
TGGGAGAGAAAGGTCGGCTTTGTTTCCGAGGATTGTGGGTAGGAAGGAGAAACAGAGTGAGTCAAACAGTGAAAACTATTCCTGAGTCATTGTTTTTATAAACGTTGCTGGTAGAAGGTTCAATTAAACTGCAGGAGACAGACACAGACAGGCAGACAGACACAGGCAGGCAGACAGACACAGGCAGGCAGACAGACACAGGCAGGCAGACAGACACAGGCAGGCAGACAGACAGACACACAGACACAGGCAGGCAGACAGACACAGGCAGGCAGACAGACACAGGCAGGCAGACAGACAGACACAGACAGACAGACACAGACAGACAGACAGACACAGGCAGGCAGACACAGGCAGGCAGGCAGACAGACACAGGCAGGCAGACAGACACAGGCAGGCAGACAGACACAGGCAGGCAGGCAGACAGACACAGGCAGGCAGGCAGACAGACACAGGCAGGCAGACAGACAGACACGCAGACACAGGCAGGCAGACACAGGCAGGCAGACAGACAGACACAGGCAGGCAGGCACAGGCAGGCAGGCAGGCAGACACAGGCAGGCAGACACAGGCAGGCAGACAGACACAGGCAGGCAGGCAGACACAGGCAGGCAGGCAGACACAGGCAGGCAGGCAGACACAGGCAGGCAGGCAGACACAGGCAGGCAGGCAGGCAGGCACAGGCAGGCAGACACAGGCAGGCAGGCAGACAGACACAGGCAGGCAGGCAGACACAGGCAGGCAGACACAGGCAGGCAGACACAGGCAGGCAGGCACAGGCAGGCAGGCACAGGCAGGCAGGCACAGGCAGACACAGGCAGGCAGGCAGACACAGGCAGGCAGGCAGACACAGGCAGGCAGGCACAGGCAGGCAGGCAGGCAGACACAGGCAGGCAGGCACAGGCAGGCAGGCAGACACAGGCAGGCAGGCAGACACAGGCAGGCAGGCAGACACAGGCAGGCAGGCACAGGCAGGCAGGCAGACACAGGCAGGCAGACACAGGCAGGCAGACAGACACAGGCAGGCAGACAGACACAGGCAGGCAGACAGACACAGGCAGGCAGGCAGACAGACACAGGCAGGCAGGCACAGGCAGGCAGACACAGGCAGGCAGACACAGGCAGGCAGGCAGGCAGACACAGGCAGGCAGACACACACACACACACACACAGAGAGACCCTTGTTCTGGCTGCTGTTGGGTAGTTTAATAACTGTTAATGTGTTACGTTAACATAGAGGACACCTACCGTATTCAGCCCCTTGTTCTGGGGGCTGTTGGGTAGTTTAATAACTTGTCTTTCCAGATTAAATGTCTAGTCTTGGATTTTGTGAAATACATTTCTAAATAAATGCGACTTATAGTCCGGAAAATACGGTAGTACTAATACCTGACTTAATCAGATTGTTAGCTAGTTGCATTATTTCATACACTATGTCCTGTCTAGACTCAGTGTCTAGTGAAGAAACATAAGGCTTATCAAAGCTGAGCTGGAGTCTGAGGCAATCACAGCTTGCTCAGGTCTATTGCTCTCTACCCACATCAAGGCCATCCATATTGCTAACAGTTCTGCTGTGTATACAGCTAAAATCATCATTACTTCTTTTAGCAGATTCAATGTTTAATTGAGGGATAACATAAGCAAATCCCATTTTCATATCCGTCTTCTTAGATGCATCAGTATATATAATGACTCCTTTATATTTCCTTGAAATGTATCTCTGAACCCTGTAATGATCCACTTCATTAACTTCCTTTTCCTCCAATAAGCCTAAGTCAACTGGAACCTCTGACAAAGGAGGAACAACTGGATAAACCACTAAAGGGCTTATTGTCAGTGCACTGATTCCCATTATTATTACCTTCTGCCTTATTGTCCAACCAAAACTTGTAATTAGGTCATTCTCTCTTGACATTGCCATAGAACTGACTGACTCAATGTTGGGTCACCATGACCCCTCATATTCACCCAGTATACAAGAGACAGCTGGTCTCTTCTAAGACGGAGAGGCATCTCCCCCATCTCTACCTGAACTGCTGCCACTGGAGTGGTCTTAACTGCCCCACAGCATAGCCTCAAACCTTGGTTTTCCATAATCAAATACCGATGTCATCAGCCCTGTATAAATGGATTTCAAAGCAGGTCTACTTGCTTCCCCATTCTAGTCCACGCAAACATCTCATCACATTCAACGCTCTCTTGCATTCATCTATAATGTTTTTGAATATGCATTGTCCAAGTCAGTTTGTTGTCAAACCAAATACCCAAATATTTGAAGAATTACACACATTCATACTTATTTTCTTCCTAGAGAAGAATATAGTCTTTATTTTGTCTATAGAGAACCTAAATCCCCAGAGCCTTCGCTCGCTGGGACCCCCCTGACCTTTAAAGACAGGAATCCCTCGACAGCCAGCTGGAGAAGAAACACGGAAAGGTGCTTACACACACACACACACACACACACACACACACACACCTAGACACCTAGACACACACACACCTAGACACACACACACCTAGACACACACACACCTAGACACACACACACACCTAGACACATATACAGACACACACCTAGACACATATATACACCTAGACACACACACACACACCTAGACACCTAGACACATATACAGACACACACCTAGACACATATATACACCTAGACACACACACACCTAGACACATATATACACCTAGACACACACACACCTAGACACACACACACCTAGACACACACACACACACACACACACACACACACACACACACACACACACCTAGACACACACACAGACACACACCTAGACACACACACACACACACACACACACACACACACCTAGACACACACACACACACACACACAGACACACACACTAGACACACACATACACACACAGACACACACACACACCTAGACACACACACACACTAGACACACACACACCTAGACACACACACACACACACACACACACACACACACACACACACACACACAGACACACACACACACACACACACACACACACACACACACACACACACACCTAGACACCTAGACACATATACAGACACACACCTAGACACATATATACACCTAGACACACACACACCTAGACACATATATACACCTAGACACATATATACACCTAGACACACACACACCTAGACACCTAGACACATATACAGACACACACCTAGACACATACATACACCTAGACACACACACACCTAGACACACACACACACACACACACACCTAGACACACACACCTAGACACACACACACCTAGACACACACACACACACACACACACACACACACACACACACACATGCCCCAAAACATTGAACGGCCCATTCCTGGACTCTGTTTACTGCTTGCTGCATCTTGTCCACTACAAAATCTATATTTCTTCCCTTTCTCCACATTGCGCCATCATCTGCAAACAATGCTACCTCAACTGCATTGTGTATATCCTTAAAAACATCACTCATTATTGAAAACAACAGTGGACTGATAACGCTTCCTTGTGGGACACCATTTTCCACACTGTAGCTCTTATTTAGTTCCCCATTCATTTTCACTTGAATAAAACCCCTTTTATCCACTGGAACTTCCTTCCCTTTATTCCCAATATGCGTAACTCCATCAGCATCTTCCCACAACATATCACATGCCTTTTCAATATCAAAAAATACTGTCACTACAGATTCTTTATTCACCTGAGCCTTCCTTATTGTATCTTCTAGGTCTACAATGGGATCCATGGTACCTCTACCTTTCCTGAAACCACTCTGATAATCTTTCATTAATCCTTTACGTTCCATCCAATACGTAAGCCTGTCATTTAGCATCCTCCCCATAGTTTTCCCCATCTGAGACGTTAAAGCAATCGGCCTATAGTTATTTGCTATTTGAGCATCTTTCCCAGGTTTCCTAATAGGAATGATTACAGACTCCTTCCAGGTTCTAGGAATGCAACTATTTATCCATACATTATTATACATACTCAACAACACATCCTTCCCCGTATCACTTCAGCTCTCCAACATGGAATAACAGATGTTATCTTTCCCTGGAGATGACTTACCTAATTTCCTCAATGCCTTATTGAGTTAAGACTTTGTAAATAATAATCCAACACACCTCCACTATCCTCATTGTCAAACACATACTGATATTTTTTAACGGTTCCTTCTCTACCTCTTGATGATGTCAATGTCCTGTGCTGTGCACTTTGGCTAATGTTTATGCCATAACTTCTGCTTTTTCCTTGCTACTAGTGATAGCTCTTTGCCCCTCAATCAGCATTGGGTATCCATATTCCCATTTTCTTAATCATCTTCCATATTATCTCCACTGGAGTAGCTCGACCAATAGAGTCACAGATCTTTTTCAGCTTGTCTTATTGTTTTTTTAGACCATTGACTGAGATCTTTTATATAATACTACATTCTGAAAATGATGTGTTGTCTTTAACTCTTTAAACGCTCCGTTTCTATCTATTATTACGTCCTTACAGTCCTTCGACCACCATGGTACCATTTTATTTAATGTCTTGGTTTTAATGGTTTTTGGAATAGAAACTCCTGCGGCAACAGTTACACCACTGCTGATAATAGGATAGTGATCACTTCCTACTGTATTTTCCCCTCAATACCTCCCAAGTACATGTAACTGCAACTGTTTTTGTGACATTAGTAAGATCTATTGCCGTCTCTGTACCCCTTGCCACGTCTTTTCTGGTACCAGAACCATCATTCAGACATACCAACTCTTTCTCTTCCATAAATATTTCAGTTACATTTCCATTAACATCATCCCTCTCTCCCCATAATGTACTATGTGCATTAAATGTCAGGATCTGTCGCAAGGTAGGCAAGGCTTGGACCCAGATGCAGTTTACAGAGATGTATTAATGGACAAGCAAACGCTTACTGGAAGCAATAATCCATAGAGCTAGGAAATCCACGACAATACACACAGCAAACATCACAAGCAACAGAACGTACAATGATCCGACAAGAGACAGAGACAGAACAGGGGCTAATACACCAGGTAATGAACACTAACAAGGGACAGGTGATACAACAGGTGGGACAAATCAGGGTGGGGCAGAACAATCCAAAAAAGGCGGGAAACAAACAAAGACAGGAAGTAAGCTAGACAAGACAAGGGAGACAAGACAGACTACAAAATAAAACAGGAAACAGAACATAACAGAAAAACACGACTACCACAATAAGACAGAACTAAATACCAAATCCCTGACATTAAAATCCCCACACCAAACAATTCTCCCTGTCAAATCCTTCCAAATGTCCTCCAGATGTCCCATCTCCATTTGCCTGCGTGGATTATAAACGTTTAAAATTGTCACCTTCTCCTCACTTGACCTTACTTCTGTAACGATGTACTCCAAGTCATTCCCTGTCCTTATCTCCCTATACTGAAGTCCCCTTTGTATAACAATTACAACTCCTCCTTTACCTATTTCCCTATCCCTTCTTATAGAATGATACCCCTTTATTACAAAATCCACCCTAGGCACTAGCCATGCTTCCTGTACACAAATGATATTAGGTTTTTCTTTGAAACTGTCAACATATCTTGACCATTAGCAATTAAACTTCTAGCAGTCCACTACGAGTATAATAACAGCCATTATGTATCCCCAACCCATGTCTGAGATTGCTGTGCTTCATCATTAAGAACGTCTCTTACTCTTTCCCAAGGCTTTCCCTTTGCATCCAAGTATCTTTCGGGAGACTGAAGTTATTTTAGTTCTTCCAGTTCTACTACTGCTATGTTCTCCTCCACAATTACAACATTTTGGTTTTGTCCCCTCTTCACATTTTCCGTATTCGTGCTCACCACGTCATTTTCTACATCTTTGTTTTGCCTTGTATCGCAGCTACATGCCCATATCTTTGGCATTTCAAACACTGCAGCGGTGGAGGGACGTAAACCCTGACATCATAACTCATGTAGCCAATTAAGACTCTTTCTGGGAGTCTCTCTTCCTCAAAAGTTAACAAGACTGAAAGACTGTCACACATATTTCCATTCCATCTTGTCTTTCGTTTTGTTGTTGTTTTGCTTCCCTGACTTTAACATTGTTTATTCCTTTTTTCACTGAATCCATTGACTCACTTAGAGGAATCCCTGAGATTACACCCCTAACAAGCGTCTTGTCAAACGCCATTGAACACTTCACTCGCTGTCCATTTAGTTTATTTACCTTTATTGCTTTCTGTTGTTGTTCCACATTTCAACATATTACCAGTAAAGAACGTCAAGTAGTTTCTGCCAGCCGTCTCTGAAAAAATGTACAAGACTTATTCATGAGCTTCTATGTAGTTTAACAGCAGCTGGCATCCCTAAGTGTTGCATTACGGCCATCTACTGGAGAGCGCTGGGATCGTCCCTTAACACCGTCATCTACTGGAGAGCGCTGGGATCGTCCCTTAACACCGTCATCTACTGGAGAGCGCTGGGATCGTCCCTTAACACCGCCATCTACTGGAGAGCGCTGGGATCGTCCCTTAACACCGCCATCTACTGGAGAGCGCTGCGATCGTCCCTTAACACCGCCATCTACTGGAGAGCGCTGGGATCGTCCCTTAACACCGTCATCTACTGGAGAGCGCTGGGATCGTCCCTTAACACCGCCATCTACTGGAGAGCGCTGGGATCGTCCCTTAACACCGCCATCTACTGGAGAGCGCTGGGATCGTCCCTTAACACCGCCATCTACTGGAGAGCGCTGGGATCGTCACTGAAGACCGCCATCTACTGGAGAGCGCTGGGATCGTCCTTTAACACCGCCATCTACTGGAGAGCGCTGGGATCATCCCTTAACACCGCCATCTACTGGAGAACGCTGGGATCGTCCCTTAACACCGCCGCTGGGATCGTCCCTTAACACCGCCATCTACTGGAGAGCGCTGGGATCGTCACTGAAGACCACCATCTACTGGAGAGTGCTGGGATCGTCCCTTAACACCGCCGCTGGGATCGTCCCTTAACACCGCCGCTGGAATCGTCCCTTAACACCGCCGCTGGGATCATCCCTTAACACCGCCATCTACTGGAGAGCGCTGGGATCGTCCCTTAACACCGCCATCTACTGGAGAGCGCTGGGATCGTCCTTTAACACCGCCGCTGGGATCGTCCCTTAACACCACCATCTACTGGAGAGCGCTGGGATCGTCACTGAAGACCGCCATCTACTGGAGAGCGCTGGGATCGTCCCTTAACACCGCCATCTACTGGAGAGCGCTGGGATCGTCCCTTAACACCGCCATCTACTGGAGAGCGCTGGGATCGTCCCTTAACACCGCCATCTACTGGAGAGCGCTGGGATCGTCCCTTAACACCGGCATCTACTGGAGAGCGCTGGGATCGTCCCTTAACACCGCCATCTACTGCAGAGCGCTGGGATCGTCCCTTAACACCGCC
>NC_135856.1:663058-665558 GCF_031162955.1 Sander vitreus | reverse complement strand
CACCTCCCTGTAAGACCAGCACGCCCAGAATGCACCTGAACACACCTCCCTGTAAGACCAGCACGCCCAGAATGCACCTGAACACACCTCCCTGTAAGACCAGCACGCCCATGGGCCACAGATGGGCGCAGGTGCATTTGGATAACACTGGTGGCAGAGTGCTGAAGCACTGTGCGGTCCAACTAAGTGGAATTTTCTGTTCCCTCAATGGACACTCAGGTGGTTCCACTGCTTTGGAAAACAGCAGTCGTGACCCCCCTTCCCAAAGTCTCCCATCCATCCTCATCCAAGGATTACAGCCCCCTCGCTCTCACCTCTCTTTTAGTTAAATCACTTGATCATTACAACACACATCATTAACTCCTGTAGACACGCCCTTCACCCTTTACAATATGCCTATAGACTTGGGAGGGGGACGGACGATGCCATTGCAGTCCTTTTAAATGATCTGTATACCCACCTGGAGGGCTGTAAAACACACGCTCACGTTTTATTTGCAGACTTTTCATCAGCATTCAGTACAATCCACCCACACATTTTAGCAAACAGACTTAGAGACAATTTCCAGCTAAACCCAACATTAATTAAATGGATTTGGGATTTCCTGAGTGGGCGCTGGACGGTCTTGAACTAGCAAAGACACTTGCGTCGGGCTCTGCACCTCGCTGCACCGGGTGCAGGATGGGGCCCTTGATGTTTATGTCTTTAGGTCGAACAGATGTTGGTAAAAAGGTTATAAACTGCAAAATATCACAGAATATCGCAGGACGTTAGGAGTGCAGATCGACTTTGCACATTTTTTTATTGAAAAACGTCTCTCAAGGGAGGACTTCTACCCCCCCCCCCTCCCCCACCCCCCCAAATACTAGCACCTCAATCATCCACAGTCCAAGGGAAGACTTTTAAATGGTCATCCTGCAGAATTAGATCAGTTCCAGAGAGGTCCTGAACCAGGAGAACTGATCCTGTCACTCTCACTGAAGATCAATACAAAGACACACACACACACACACACACACACACACACACACACACACACACACACACACACACACACACACACACACACACACACACACACAGGAAAGCTTCTTTGTTCTTAGAAACTGTGAAACTGTAGGATTTCTCCCGCAGTCCAACAGGAAGCAGATCATCCTGAGGGAATAGCACTTCCTGTCTCTCTGCAAAGTCTTAGTCAGCGGGACAGAGTTGTGTTGACGCTCACACACACACACACACACACACACACACACACACACACACACACACACACACACATATACACACGGGTTTGTTTCACTATCTTTGTGGGGACCCGTCATTGACATAATGCATTCCCTAGCCCCTAACCCTAACCTTAACCATCACAACTAAATGCCTAACCTTAACCCTTACCCTCACACACACACACACACACACACACACACACACACACACACACACACACACACACACACAGGATCATCAGGATTATTATTATCAGGATTATCAGTCCGTGTCCACAGAGAGAACAAAAAGGAAACAGATCAGTTAAAGAAGTGATGAGTCGTAGAAACACAGAGAGGGACGACACAGAGGAAGGAAGTGGAGGGACAGCGTGTGCTGACAGTTTCCTGTTGTGTTCTCAGCGAGGTGTTTGTGTTTCAGAGAGTCCCAATCAGTAACCCATAGAGACCGGGGTTCACGTCCCGTTGGAAAAGAAACGGAAACAGAGAGGTTTTTTTTAACTTTATGGAACAAACAGAGCTGGGAATGGCACTAATATGCAAAGATGTATATTGGAATGATAAGTATGGCTGTGTGTCATTCCTCATACTTCCATCAGCACACCGCTGACGTGCACTGACCACTTCCTGCCGTAGTGCCTGCTTTGGATGGTTAGTAGTGTCCCAAAATGGACACTTTCCGGAAATGACAAGCGGGATGAGCGGGACAAACGCAACACACGTGAAGACAATTCTCCAGCTTGCTTTCCTGTATGCAAATGAGGAGCGTCCGACTTGGCTCGCCGCCTCACAAAATCTGATGAAAATCATGTCACGCCTACTACACAACGAGCTGATAATCGGCCGTTGGTCCACACGTTACTTCACATTTTCGTGCACGTAGAAAACGAGAAAAACATAAAAATAACGTGACATTTACACGAACTGGGCTGGTAATTCAGGCCTGTGTGTAATAACAACAGAGTGAAAACATTGTAATGTCCCCAGTGTGGGATTAATAACGTATACATTATGATTATTATAAATGATTTCCTTTCATTTGTTATGAATTGTTTTAGCAGAATACTGAAAGCAGCAGAACTGAGGATACGTTAATATCCATCCCATACCGTATATATTTTCCTCATAACGTGCAGCCCTAAAATAAATACGAGTAGAGCCTTCCCTGCAGGATTAATCACGGTCAAGTTGTGGGACAGTCCAACATCCTGAAAGTACGGTGGCCCTGAAGTGCAAAACACGACAGCAAATAGAAAAACACAACAGCAAATAGG
>NC_135856.1:640558-655558 GCF_031162955.1 Sander vitreus | reverse complement strand
TTACTTTTCTGACATTTTTGTCACTTTTTTCGACACTTTTGTGGCTTTCCCCCGATGTTTTTGTCACTTTTTGTCACTTTTTTGTCACTTTTTTGTTACTTTTTGTCACTTTTTTGTTACTTTTCTGACATTTTTGTCACTTTTTTGTCACTTTTCTGACATTTTTGTCACTTTTTGTTGTTACTTTTTTGTTACTTTTCTGACATTTTTGTCACTTTTTTGTCACTTTTTTGTTACTTTTCTGACATTTTTGTCACTTTTTTGTTACTTTTCTGACATTTTTGTCACTTTTTTGGACACTTTTGTGGCTTTCCCCCCATGTTTTTGTCACTTTTTTGTCACATTTATTTTGAAATTTTTGTCAATTTTTTTTACCTTTTTTTCACTTTTTTCAAAGTAGTTTTTTCTTCAAATGCTATAAAATTGCGTAAAACACCCAAATTCAATGACAGTAGTGAACGGATTATTTATTTCCTTGTTAAGAGCGTCGTTGGGACACTTTGTTTGAAAGCAAACCCAAATTTCTGATTCACAAACTCTTTGAAAATGGTCAGATTAGACCCGAGGACACCTGGAGGATTACACCCCTCAGTCATATCGTACGTCCTGAGTCGGGTGTATCGTTCCGTCCCCGACGTTGATGATGTTTCTGACGGATGTTTCTGGCGTGTCTCGTGTCTCTCAGGTGCACCTGTCTCCAGGGTTACCTTGGTAACGGTAAAGTGTGTTACGGGAACATCATCCAGCGTCTGAACGAGCTGAACACGGAGCCGGGAGGACAGTGGAGCGACCAGCTGAGCAGCGCCATCACTCTGCTCGGTACCTTTTTACAGTTATCACGGGCCACTGGAGGGGGGGGCGGGCTCGGGCCACCGGCCCTACCAAACATATAAAACGCCGTGTTACGTACAGGCAAACCTCCGTACGTTAACCTACGTGTTATTTATCAATTTACATGAGTAATATCCTCTCTTTGGGAATAAAGTCTGAGTTCAAAAGGTATGAGTCGGGCGCCCGGTTAGCTCATGTGGTAGAGCGGGCGCCCATATATATAGAGGTTTGCTCCCCGACGCAGTGGGCCCGGGTTCGACTCCAACCTGCAGCCTTTGCTACATGTCTTCAGCCGTCCTGTCAATCCAGAGGGGGGGGGCAGGCTTCATATTACATTACATTACAACTAGTTGTTCTGTATCTTCCATGTATCAATCGACCTTCTGTGTATGTGTGTGTGTGTGTGTGTGTGTGTGTGTGTGTGTGTGTGTGTGTGTGTGTGTGTGTCTGTCTGTCTGTCTGTGTGTGTCTCCAGGTCCTCTGGTCTGGCAGCTCCAGAATCTGGGACCTTTCACTCTGTTTGTCCCGATCAACAAAGGCTTCAGAGGAACTTCAGTAAGATCATTTCATTCATCCTGTAGTTTATCTCAAGTTACACAGTACAAGGTCTGTCTGTCTCTTTAACCTGTCTGTCTATCTGTCTGTCTCTTTAACCTGTCTGTCTGTCTGTCTCTTTAACCTGTCTGTCTCTTTAACCTGTCTGTCTGTCTGTCTCTTTAACCTGTCTGTCTATCTCTTTAACCTGTCTGTCTGTCTGTCTCTTTAACCTGTCTGTCTATCTGTCTGTCTCTTTAACCTGTCTGTCTGTCTGTCTCTCTGTCTGTCTGTCTGTCTGTCTCTCTTTAACCTGTCTGTCTGTCGGTCTGTCTCTCTAACCTGTCTGTCTCTCTAACCTGTCTGCCTATTTAACCTCTCTGTCTGCCTCTCTAACCCGTCTGTCTGTCTCTCTAACCTGTCTGTCTGCCTGTCTGTCTCTCTTTAACCTGTCTGTCTGTCTGTCTGTCTCTTTAACCTGTCTGTCTGTC
The DNA here is from genome assembly GCF_031162955.1 of Sander vitreus. Classification (NCBI taxonomy): domain Eukaryota; kingdom Metazoa; phylum Chordata; class Actinopteri; order Perciformes; family Percidae; genus Sander; species Sander vitreus. The sequence continues at coordinate 653,702 of NC_135856.1, read as the reverse complement.
TATCTCTTTAACCTGTCTGTCTATCTCTTTAACCTGTCTGTCTGTCTCTTTAACCTGTCTGTCTATCTGTCTGTCTCTTTAACCTGTCTGTCTCTCTAACCTGTCTGCCTCTTTAACCTGTCTGTCTGTCTGTTTGTCTCTCTGTCTGTCTGTCTGTCTGTCTCTCTTTAACCTATCTGTCTGTCTGTCTCTCTTTAACCTGTCTGTCTGTCGGTCTGTCTCTCTAACCTGTCTGTCTCTCTAACCTGTCTGCCTCTTTAACCTCTCTGTCTGCCTCTCTAACCCGTCTGTCTCTCTAACCGGTCTGTCTGTCTGTCTCTCTAACCTGTCTGCCTCTTTAACCTGTCTGTCGGTCTGTCTCTCTAACCTGTCTGCCTCTTTAACCTGTCTGTCTGCCTGTCTGTCTCTCAGTTGAAGACGCTGACTGCTGATTCGTCTAAAGCTAAGTACCTGTGTAAGATGCACCTGGTTGCCGGGGTGATGCCGTTTGACACTCTGAAGAAAACGGACGTCTTCTACACGCTGACGGGAAAATCAGCCGAGACGGACACATCAGAGGGGGTGAGACAGTTATTATACCATCAGAGGGGGTGAGACAGTTATTATACCATCAGAGGGGGTGAGACAGTTATATCATCAGAGGGGGTGAGACAGTTATATCATCAGAGGGGGTGAGACAGTTGTTATATCATCAGAGGGGGTGAGACAGTTATTATATCATCAGAGGGGTGCTAGCTAGCTGCCTGGCTATGTAGCCTAGCTAGCTGCCTGGCTAAGTAGCCTAGCTAGCTGCCTGGCTATGTAACCTAGCTAGCTCCCTGGCTATGTAGCCTAGCTAGCTGCCTGGCTATGTAACCTAGCTAGCTGCCTGGCTAAGTAGCCTAGCTAGCTGCCTGGCTATGTAGCCTAGCTAGCTGCCTGGCTATGTAGCCTAGCTAGCTGCCTGGCTAAGTAGCCTAGCTATGTAGCCTAGCTAGCTGCCTGGCTATGTAGCCTAGCTAGCTGCCTGGCTAAGTAGCCTAGCTAGCTGCCTGGCTATGTAGCCTAGCTAGCTGCCTGGCTATGTAGCCTAGCTAGCTGCCTGGCTATGTAGCCTAGCTAGCTGCCTGGCTAAGTAGCCTAGCTAGCTCCCTGGCTATGTAGCCTAGCTAGCTCCCTGGCTATGTAGCCTAGCTAGCTGCCTGGCTATGTAGCCTAGCTAGCTGCCTGGCTATGTAGCCTAGCTAGCTCCCTGGCTATGTAGCCTAGCTAGCTCCCTGGCTATGTAGCCTAGCTAGCTGCCTGGCTATGTAGCCTAGCTAGCTGCCTGGCTAGGCTTACAATGAAATCCAATGTCTGAACATGCTAGCGATTCAGCTAGCTGAACATTTTGAGTGTTTAAACTAACATGTACAGTGGTCTGTTTAGTGGCGTATGAGCCCTGACTGAGTTTCTGCGTCATATAAGTACCGATGTTAGTGTAGAAACATTTTAATCACATACTAATGTTCATGATACAGCTCCATAGTCAGTATATAACGGACCACCAGGTCCCGTGTCTCTGGACGGAGACCAGTGGAGGACATTAGAAGCTCTTTCCCGGTGATGGCTGAGCGTTACTGAGCAGCCTCCAACTGAGCTTGAAGACGTAGATGTGACGTGAGCAACCTGTCTGAAAGTTGGAAGTCTTCTGGTAGCTGTGCCAAGAGAAATCTCAATCATTCCCAATCTAGCAGAGACGGAGAGCGTAGGTATATGTAAGGAGATAACATAGACACAGGCTCATTATTGATCACTAAAATGATAGTTAACATTAGTCATTACACTTAAACAGCTGATGGAAGTCCAAACTGCCTGAGAGCTTCTCCTGTACTATACGGTAACTCCTCTACTATGAGACAGGAAGTCTCGTGGTTATGACCCAATCGTTAGCCTATTGTTATAAAAACGTCTGCTACGGAGCCATAACGTGAGCTACAAGGTAATGGAGCCTTTTATACATTGTCGTGTTTCTTTAGAAATAAACAACGGACAAATAGAGTCTTTAAACTCTTCAGATGTAAAGGTATTCTCTGTCAAAGTGACGTCAGAATGAATGGCAGTCAATGGGATGCTAACGGGATGCTAACGGGATGCTAACGGGATGCTAACGGGAGGTGATGGCTTGGTAGCATCAGAATAGCGCCATAGGAGCTACGCGTTGTTGACAGCTTACCCCCTTGTACAGCTCTGATAACCTCCGCCATCTTGGTCAGCGTTCTTTTGTAATTCCCGCCTCCAAACACAATCACGTGGACCTGATTGGTTCTCTCTTTCGGATATCGTCTCCATTCAACCTCAATGAGAGCGAAGCGAGATTTCGCCGTGTGGAAACCTACCCTGAAGTATATCTTTGTGTTGTCATCTTCCAGGACTCTCAGACTAAGATCCGTCTCCATGGCAGCAGGAAGAAGGGCGTGATCCTGCAGCCTGACGTGTTGGCGTCTAACGGGATGATCCACGTCATCAACAAGCTGATGGACAGCGTGGCGCCCACCGTGGAGAGCGACTCGGAGGTGAGTCGGCAGCTTCATCCTCCATCAGTCTCATCAACACAGCTGTGTTTAAGAAGTACTCAGGACTCATTCTCTGGAACTAGAGGGTGACACGGGAACTAGGTAACAGGCATCACCTGCAGGTCTAGGTAACATGTATCACCTGCAGGTCTAGGTAACAGGCATCACCTGCAGGTCTAGGTAACAGGCATCACCTGCAGGTCTAGGTAACAGGCATCACCTGCAGGTCTAGGTAACAGGCATCACCTGCAGGTCTAGGTAACATGCATTACCTGCAGGTCTAGGTAACAGGCATCACCTACAGGTCTAGGTAACAGGCATCACCTGCAGGTCTAGGTAACAGGCATCACCTGCAGGTCTAGGTAACAGGCATTACCTGCAGGTCTAGGTAACATGTATTACCTGCAGGTCTAGGTAACAGGCATCACCTGCAGGTCTAGGTAACAGGCATCACCTGCAGGTCTAGGTAACAGGCATTACCTGCAGGTCTAGGTAACATGTATTACCTCCAGGTCTAGGTAACAGGCATTACCTGCAGGTCTAGGTAACATGTATTACCTACAGGTCTAGGTAACATGTATTACCTGCAGGTCTAGGTAACATGCATTACCTGCAGGTCTAGGTAACATGTATTACCTGCAGGTCTAGGTAACATGCATTACCTGCAGGTCTAGGTAACATGTATTACCTGCAGGTCTAGGTAACATGTATTACCTGCAGGTCTAGGTAACATATATTACCTGCAGGTCTAGGTAACATGTATTACCTCCAGGTCTAGGTAACAGGCATTACCTGCAGGTCTAGGTAACATGTATTACCTGCAGGTCTAGGTAACATGTATCACCTGCAGGTCCAGGTAACATCTATTACCCTGCAGGTCTAGGTAACATGTATTACCTGCAGGTCTAGGTAACATGTATTACCTCCAGGTCTAGGTAACATGCATCACCTGCAGGTCTAGGTAACATCTATTACCTGCAGGTCTAGGTAACATGCATCACCTGCAGGTCTAGGTAACATCTATTACCTGCAGGTCTAGGTAACATGTATTACCTGCAGGTCTAGGTAGCATCTATTACCTGCAGGTCTAGGTAACATCTATTACCTGCAGGTCTAGGTGACATGTATTACCCTGCAGGTCTAGGGTAACATCTATTACCTGCAGGTCTAGGTAACATGTATTACCTGCAGGGTCTAGGTAACATCTATTACCTGCAGGTCTAGGTAACATGTATTACCTGCAGGTCTAGGTAACATGTATTACCTGCAGGTCTAGGTAACATGCATCACCTGCAGGTCTAGGTAACATGTATTACCTCCAGGTCTAGGTAACATGTATTACCTGCAGGTCTAGGTAACATCTATTACCTGCAGGTCTAGGTAACATGCATCACCTGCAGGTCTAGGTAACAGGCATCACCTCCAGGTCTAGGTAACATCTATTACCTGCAGGTCTAGGTAACATGTATTACCTGCAGGTCTAGGTAACATGTATTACCTGCAGGTCTAGGTAACATCTGTTACCTGCAGGTCTAGGTAACATGTATTACCTGCAGGTCTAGGTAACATGTATTACCTGCAGGTCTAGGTAACATCTATTACCTGCAGGTCTAGGTAACATGTATTACCTGCAGGTCTAGGCCATTTCAATACGTAATTCCTAACGGAGATCTTCTCACACTCAGAGCACACATTTCTCTTTCCCGCTCCCGAGGATTTCTAAGCTCTATTCCGTCCCCAACAGTGACAACAACACGCCGCAGCTGCAAGGACGGTGCAGAGACGCAGAGTATACACAGATGCGAAAGACCCAGAAAAGACGACCAATCAGAGCGGACTGGGCTTCTTCGGGAGGGGGAGGCTTAAAGAGACTCGGGGTCCTATCTTGCACCAGCTGCAGCGTAAAGCCCGACGCCAAGTGTCTTCGCTAGTTTAAGACCGACGCAGTTGTCAGTTTCCCGTCCAGCGTCCACGTCGTTTAAAAAACAAAAAAAAAGCCCATCCACCATGTTGTAGTAGGAACCTGACAATGAGCCTGATATGGGACCTCTCCTTTAGCTTCTGTGGGTTTTTAAGAAGAAATGATTGTGTTTTTGAAACCTATCAATAGTTTTTAGTTTATTTTATTTGTTTTTCTGCCTGTCTGTCTGTCTGCCTGTCTGTCTGTCTGTCTGTCTGCCTGTCTGTCTGTCTGTCTGCCTGTCTGCCTGTCTGTCTATCTGAGTTGGGGAGAAGTGAAACATGTCTTGTGTTCTCAGGAGAATCTGATGAAGATCATCTCTGACTACGGGAAATTTGACAAGTTGAAGTCGTTGTTGGAGGTACGTAGAGACCTCCGTCCTTCTGATTCCTGTCTGTCTGTGTGTGTGTGTGTGTGTGTGTGTGTGTGTGTGTGTGTGTGTGTGTGTGTGTGTGTGTGTGTGTGTGTGTGTGTGTGTGTGTGTGTGTGTGTGTGTGTGTGTGTGTGTGTGTGTGTGTGTGTGTGTGTGTGTGTGTGTGTGTGTGTGTGTGTGTGTGTGTGTGTGTGTGTGTGTGTGTGTGTGTGTGTGTGTGTGTGTGTATGTGTGTGTGTGTGTGTGTGTGTGTGTGTGTGTGTGTGTGTGTGTGTGTGTGTGTGTGTGTGTGTGTGTGTGTGTGTGTGTGTGTGTGTGTGTGTGTATGTGTGTTCACTGCTGGGGGGGTTAGGGTTAGGTACTGACCATTTTTCGGGACTCCCTCAGGTCACGGTATTCCCAATCAACAGACGTATCGTGAGGTGTCAGTGGTTCTCTTTTCTAAAACAAAATGCCCTCACCACATTACAGCGTCATTTCTTAATTTAATCGCCCCGCCCCCGTTGATTTCTCTGCTCTATCCGTCCCGAACACGTTACTGACCCCTCTGATCCGCATCCTCTTCACAATTCATAATATTTGCAGCGTGTAACTCCCTAGCTACGAGGATGTTGTCGTTTCCTGTCCTGGAAATGTGGTCCTGTCGATCCAGACTCAGGTCTCAGTAACTGGGTCTGGATCCAGAACCACTGTATGTGTGACCGTGTCTGTTTGCAGAAAGCTGATCTGGTCTCGGTCCTGGACCGTCCCGGGCCGATCACCGTCTTCGCTCCAAGCAGCTCGGCCTTCAACGCCTTGCCCGAAGGTCACCTGACGCACCTGAGCAGCGCCGAGGTCACAACACTGTCTGTCTGTCTGTCTCTGTGTCTCGCTCTCTCTCTGTCTGTCTGTTTGCCTGTCTGTGTCTCTGTCAGCCTGCCTTTCTGTCTGTCTGTCTGTCTGTCTGTCTGTCTGTCTCTCTCTGTCTCGTTGTCTGTCTGTCTCTCTCTCTGCCTGTCTGCCTGTCTGTCTGTCTCTCTGTCTCTCTGTCTGTCTCTCTGTCTCTCTGTCTGTCTGTCTGTCTGTCTTCCTGTCAGTCTGTCTGTCTGCCTGTTTGTCAGTCTGTCTGTCTGTCTGTCTCTCTGTCTGTCTCGCTCTCTGTCTGTCTCTCTGTCTGTCTTTCTCTCTGTCTCTCTCTGTCTGTCTCTCTGTCTGTCTTTCTCTCTGTCTGTCTCTCTGTCTGTCTGTCTCTCTGTCTGTCTGTCTCTCACAGAAACAAGTCTTCGCTTTTATTTTGAAACTTCAGTTAAACGCCTAAACATTTCTAAAACACTTTTATTCTGAAACTTCAGGGTCTCCACAAACTGGTGGAGCTGCTGAGGAACCACATCGTCCCGTCCACGGCCGTGAGTACAGCTCTACCTATTAATACTATATATATATATATATATATGTACTATCCCTGGACTCTGCCCGTGATGACTGGTGTTCCTGTCCCTAAAGCTGGAGGTGTTTAACGCCGTGTCCGGTCCCAGGGTTGTGACGATGGCCAATCAGGTTCTGACCATCAACGTGACGGAGAACGTAAGTTTGGATCTCGTCCCGTCTCGTTCCCTCCGTCTTCGCCTCAGTCTCAGCGATCTCTTTTGGCTTTTTAACCCTTGTGTTAAAATAAAACATGCTTTCTTTTTTCAACGTTTTGTTCGTCTTTTTTTCGACACTTTTCTCACTTTTATCCAAGTTTTTTTGTCACTACTTCCGATGTTTTTTTGTCACGACTTCCGATGTTTTTTTGTCACTACTTCCGATGTTTTTTTGTCACGACTTCCGATGTTTTTTTGTCACGACTTCCGATGTTTTTTTGTCACGACTTCCGATGTTTTTTTGTCACTACTTCCGATGTTTTTTTGTCACGACTTCCGATGTTTTTTTGTCACTACTTCCGATGTTTTTTTGTCACGACTTCCGATGTTTTTTTGTCACTACTTCCGATGTTTTTTTGTCACGACTTCCGATGTTTTTTTGTCACTACTTCCGATGTTTTATTGTCACGACTTCCGATGTTTTTTTGTCACTACTTCCGATGTTTTTTTGTCACGACTTCCGATGTTTTTTTGTCACTACTTCCGATGTTTTTTTGTCACGACTTCCGATGTTTTTTTGTCACTACTTCCGATGTTTTTTTGTCACTACTTCCGATGTTTTTTTGTCACGACTTCCGATGTTTTTTTGTCACTACTTCCGATGTTTTTTTGTCACTACTTCCGATGTTTTTTTGTCACGACTTCCGATGTTTTTTTTTGTCACTACTTCCGATGTTTTTTTGTCACTACTTCCGATGTTTTTTTGTCACGACTTCCGATGTTTGTGTGCTATAAAATGGAAAAAAACTTGATCATTCATTTAACTTGTGAAGAACGTTTGTTCTGTTTTTTTGTCACTACTTCCGATGTTTTTTGTCACTACTTCCGATGTTTTTTTGTCACGACTTCCGATGTTTTTTTGTCACTACTTCCGATTTTTTTTTGTCACTACTTCCGATGTTTTTTTGTCACGACTTCCGATGTTTGTGTGCTATAAAATGGAAAAAAACTGATCATTCATTTAACTTGTGAAGAACGTTGTACATATATCAAACATGTGTCTCCATGTTTGTAGTTCAGCATAATGTAGAACTACAACATGGAGCATCATTTAGAGACCTTTCCTTCAGTTGAGACCAGAAATCACAGAGAGTTGATTAGGAAATCTGATGAAATTAAGGAAACGACGGAGTCGTAGGTTGTCCTTTGAGACCCAGCAAACATGTTTCTGCTTTTTGTAGTTTTTTCTCCTTTTATTTTCAAAAAATATTTTTTGTTGATTTAAAAAAACGTGTGTTTTGTTTTTTTCGTCTGACATTTTTTGCGTTACTTTCTAGGTATTGTTTTAGCATTTACTTATTTTTTCTTGTTTTCAACTTTTGCTGTTTTTTTCTTATTTATTTCTTATTTATATTTCTCGTCTATTTCTTATTTATTTCTTATTTATTTTTTATTTATTTTTTATTTATTTTTTATTTCTTATTTATATTTTTTATTTTTCTTATTCATTTTCTTATTTATTTTTTATTTCTGATTTGTATTTCTTATTTATTTCTTATACTTTTATTTTTTATATTTCTCATTTATTTCTTATTTATATTTCTTATTTATTTCTTATTTATATTTCTTATTTTTCTTATTCATTTTTCTTATTTATTTTTTATTTCTGATTTGTATTTCTTATTTATTTCTTATACTTTTATTTTTTATATTTCTCATTTATTTCTTATTTATATTTCTTATTTATTTCTTATACTTTTATTTTTTATATTTCTCATTTATTTCTTATTTATTTCTTATTCATATTTCTTATTTATTTCTTATTTTTTCAGCGTTTTTGTCGGCTTTTTAACTTCAGAAAAGATCAGAAATCACAGAGAGCGACTGAACTATAAAACCTGAACTAATATTGAACGATCTTAACGTTTCACGACGAGGCTTTCTGCAACTTCGTAACGTGTTCTGTGTATGAATAAAGGTTGATTGGACAGGCTGTCGTAACGCCGCTGCTGTTTCCGTGTCCAGGGTCAGATTTTGGTGAACGGCGCGGCGGTCTTGGAGGCCGCGGTGGAAGCTAAGAACGGGCGTCTGTACGTGGTGGACGGCGTCCTGACTCCGCCCTCCATCCAGCCCGTGCTGCCCCACCGCTGTGATGTCACCGAGAACAAGATCATCAAGGTGACGTTTGGTTTTAGTCTCGCTTTGCCAGACCTTCCTCCACAGCACTGCGGAGGAAGGTCTGGTTAGTCCACACAGCATTCTGGGATGGGAGGATAACGTGCTCTGGGCTATTGGCATTTCCTTAAACCAATCACAATCTGGGAGACTCTGGGAGACTCAAGGAGACTGGGAGACTCGAGGAGACTGTGGGAGACTCTGAGAGACTCGAGGAGACTGTGGGAGACTGTGGGAGACTGTGGGAGACTCTGAGAGACTCGAGGAGACTGTGGGAGACTGTGGGAGACTGTGGGAGACTATGGGAGACTCTGGGAGACTCGGGGAGACTCTGGGAGACTCTGGGAGACTCGGGGAGACTGGGGGAGACTCTAGGAGACTCTGGGAGACTCGAGGAGACTGTGGGAGACTCTGAGAGACTCGAGGAGACTGTGGGAGACTGTGGGAGACTGTGGGAGACTATGGGAGACTCGAGGAGACTCTGGGAGACTGTGGGAGACTGTGGGAGACTGTGGGAGACTATGGGAGACTCGAGGAGACTCTGGGAGACTCTGGGAGACTCTGGGAGACTCGGGGAGACTGGGGGAGACTCGAGGAGACTGGGGGAGACTCGAGGAGACTGTGGGAGACTGTGGGAGACTCGGGGAGACTCTGGGAGACTCTGGGAGACTCTGGGAGACTCTGGGAGACTATGGGAGACTCTGGGAGACTCGGGGAGACTTGGGGAGACTCGGGGAGACTCGGGGAGACTCTGGGAGACTCGGGGAGACTCGCGGAGACTCGGGGAGACTCTGGGAAACTCTGGGAGACTGGGGAGACTCTGGGAGAATCGGGAGACTGTGGGAGAATCGGGGAGACTGTGGGAGACTGTGGGAGACTCGGGGAGACTCTGGGAGACTCTGGGAGACTCGGGGAGACTGGGGGAGACTCGAGGAGACTGGGGGAGACTCGAGGAGACTGTGGGGAGACTCTGGGAGACTCGGGGAGACTCTGGGAGACTCTGAGGAGACTGGGGGAGACTCGAGGAGACTGGGGGAGACTCTGGGAGACTCTGGGAGACTCGGGGAGACTGGGGGAGACTCGAGGAGACTGGGGGAGACTCGGGAGACTCGGGGAGACTCTGGGAGACTCGGGGAGACTCGGGGAGACTCGGGGAGACTCGGGGAGACTCAGGGAGACGCGGGGAGACTCGGGGAGACTCAGGGAGACTCTGGGAGACTCTGGGAGACTTGGGGAGACTCTGGGAGACTCGGGGATGAAGTTTCAGCATCGCTGCATTTAATATTTGTGTGATTGTTTGATGATCTTTTCATTCTCAGGGTGAATGTGTCGGCTGCTCCAAAGTCAAACTGTCTCAGTGCTCAACGGGAGTTTATACGGTAAGATGTCTTCACACTCCAGAGACTCGACCAGCAGCTGCAGAGATGAACGGATTAGTCATCAACTAATAATCCATTCATCAGTTTCAATCTTTTTTTTAATGATAAAACATTTAAACGTCTCTGATGTCAGCTCGTTAAACGTTTCTTCTCTCCTCTGGGACAGGAAACTGAGTCCTTTCTTCCTTCTCTGCTTCCTTTTTAATGTCTTCTTTCCTTCCCTACCTCCTTCCCTCCTTCCTTCCCTCCTCTTCCTTCCTTCCCTCCTCTTCCCTCCTTCCCTCCTTCCTTCCCTCCTCTTCCCTCCTTCGCTCCTCTTCTTTACCTCCCTACCTCCTTCCCTCCTTCCTTCCCTCCTCTTCTTTCCCTCCCTACCTCCTTCCCTCCTTCCTTACATCCTTTATTCCCTCCTTCCCGCCTCTTCTTTCCCTCCCTACCTCCTTCCCTACATCTTTCCTTCCCTACCTCCTTCCCTATATCTTTCCTTCCCTACCTCCTTCCCTACGTCTTTCCTTCCCTACCTCCTTCCTTACGTCCTTTATTCCCTCCTTCCCTCCTCTTCTTTACCTCCCTACCTCCCTCCTTCCTTCCTTCCCTCCTTCCCTCCTCTTCCCTACCTCCTTCCCTACGTCTTTCCTTACCTACCTCCTTCCTTACGTCCTTTATTCCCTCCTTCCCTCCTCTTCTTTACCTCCCTACCTCCTTCCCTCCTTCCTTACATCCTTTATTCCCTCCTTCCCGCCTCTTCTTTCCCTCCCTACCTCCTTCCCTCCTTCCTTACATCCTTTATTCCCTCCTTCCCGCCTCTTCTTTACCTCCCTACCTCCTTCCCTACCTCCTTCCTTCCCTCCTCTTCTTTCCCTCCCTACCTCCTTCCCTCCTTCCCTACCTCCTTCCCTACCTCCCTACCTCCTTCCTTACGTCTTTCCCTCCCTACCTCCTTCCCTACCTCCTTCCTTCCCTCCTCTTCCGTCCTTCCCTCCTTCCTTACGTCCTTTATTCCCTCCTTCCCTCCTCTTCTTTCCCTCCCTACCTCCTTCCCTCCTTCCTTCCCTCCTCTTCCCTCCTTCCCTCCTCTTCTTTCCCTCCCTACCTCCTTCCCTCCTTCCTTACATCCTTTATTCCCTCTGTCCCTCCTCTTCTTTCCCTCCCTATCTCCCTCCCTCCTTCCCTACCTCCTTCCCTCCTTCCCTACCTCCTTCCCTCTTCCCTACCTCCTTCCCTGCCTCCCTACCTCCTTCCCTACATCTTTCCTTCCCTACCTCCTTCCCTACCTCCTTCCCTACCTCCCTACCTCCTTCCCTACGTCTTTACCTCCTTCCCTACCTCCTTCCCTACCTCCTACCTCCTTCCCTTCCTCCCTACCTCCTTCCCTACCTCCCTACCTCCTTCCCTACGTCTTTACCTCCCTATCTCCTTCCCTACCTCCCTACCTCCTTCCCTACCTCTTTCCTTCCCCTACCTCCTTCCCTACGTCTTTCCTTCCCTACCTCCTTCCCTCCCTCCCTACTCCTCCCTCACCTCCTACCCTCCTTCCCTACCTCCTTCCCTCCTTCCCACTCCCTACCTCCTCCCTACTCCTCCCTTCCTCCCCATCACCTCCCTCCCTACCCTCCCCACTTCCTTCCCTACTGCCTTTACCCTCCCTATCTCCTTCCCTACCTCCCTACCTTCCTTCCCCTACCTCCTTCCCTTCCTCCCTACTCCCTCCTCTTTCCCCTACCTCCCTACCTCCTTCCCCTACGCCTTACTCCCCTATCTCCTTCCCCTACCCCCTACCTCTCCCTACCCTTCCCCTACCTCCTTCCCTACCTCCCTACCTCCTTCCCTACCTCCCTCCTTCCTTCCCTCCTTCCCTCCTCACATACTCCCTTATGCTGTGTGTTGTTCAGGGCTCGTCTACGTTTGGATGTCTTTACGTGATGTCCTTCAGTGGATCAGCTCTTCAGATCCCGGTGACGGGCTGCTCGCCGCTCTGCAATGCCACCATCACGGTAACTAACGGCAACACCTGTCAGATTACAGATGTTTCTACGTGTGGGAGGTGTTGACTCTTCCACTGCTCATATTTTAATTTTTTATCATGCAAAGAAATTATTTTGTAACATCTGACGACGACAACATCATCTTCTCTGAAATTATGTGTGTGTGTGTGTGTCTGTGTGTCTGTGTGTGTGTGTGTGTGTGTGTGTGTGTGTGTGTGTGTGTGTGTGTGTGTGTGTGTGTGTGTGTCTGTGTGTGTGTGTGTGTGTGTGTGTGTGTGTGTGTGTGTGTGTGTGTGTGTCTGTGTGTGTGTGTGTGTGTGTGTGTGTGTGTGTGTGTGTGTGTGTGTGTGTGTGTGTGTGTGTGTGTGTGTGTGTGTGTCTGTCTGTCTGTCTGTCTGCCTGTGTGTGTGTGTGTGTGTGTGACTTTGTGTGTGGTGTTCAGACTCCAGCGTGCTGTAAAGGTTTCTACGGTCCAGACTGTAGTCCCTGTCCCGGCGGGTACCAGACTCCGTGCTCCGGACACGGTCAGGTCAGAGACGACATCACTTCCTGTTAAATAAATAAATAAATAAATAAATCAGGGATTAAAAAAAATATGATGTGTATATTTGACACTATATATAGTCTATATGTATATATATATATATATATATATATGTATATATATATATATATATATATATATATATATATATATATATACATACATATAGACTATATATATATATATAGTCTATATGTATGTATATATATATATATATATATATATATATATATATATATATATATATATATATATATATATATATATATATATATATACATACATATAGTCTATATATATATATATAATGGAGGAACTGGAAGTGTGTTTGTGTTTCAGTGTGTGGAGGGGATCGGGGGAAACGGATCATGTTTCTGTGATCAGAAGTTCAGCGGCTCCCGCTGCCAGTACTGCTCCTCCTCCAGCCGACACGGACCCCGCTGTGACTCACGTACGTCCCGCTCACTGTCTCAATGTTCATGCAAAACAGAGAAGGTGACGGTGGCGGTTTTAACCCCCGTGTTGGGTTGTCTGTGTGTGTGTGTGTGTGTGTGTGCCTTCCCTCCCTCCTTCCCTACCTCCCTCCTTCCCTCCTTCCCTCCTCTTCCCTACCTCCATACCTCCTTCCCTCC
>NC_135856.1:618058-628058 GCF_031162955.1 Sander vitreus | reverse complement strand
ACTACGGTATACATACTACACACACTACAGTATACATACTACACACACTACGGTATACATACTACACACTACGGTATACATACTACACACACTACAGTATACATACTACACACACTACAGTACACATACTACACACATGGCAATTAAAGTAAAGATAATAGAACTATGACTAGGAATAATAGTAGTAGCAGTGCAGGGAGTAGCAGGACCACGGGAGCAGCTGCAACCACCATCCAGGTGCCACCACAATCCAAGGAAATCTGCCGGGTTATAAGTACGTACAGGGCCAGACTGACACAAACCGCTGACTCATGACAACTCTCTCTCTATTCTCCAAAGGGACCGTGTCTGGACTGCATCTTCCCTCAGGGCAGAATCTGCCTGAATGAAACCATCCCAGACGTAAGATTTCTGACTTTCTGATCACACTGAAAATCAGCCGTAACGCTCAGACGCTCAGAACCACTGAGGGTAATTTCTCAACGTGCAGGGCCAGGTTAGGTTAGGTTAGCCAATAAAACTTCTTAGGTTATAGGGTAACTTCCGTTCTTGTCAACCTGGAACCTATTTCCCCATGTTTTTGTGTCTAAGTGACTGATGGGAACAACAATCTTTGACATTGGTCCAGTATTAAGCGAGAAAAACAAGCTACAATGTAAGTTAACAGGACAATTGTCCAGCTTGTATTTACCTTCACAAAAGTGCTCTTTTTGCCGCTGACAGGCTCTGATTAATACTCTAAGTATCTGACAACATTATGGAAAGGATTTCTAAGGAGGTCGACTTTTCTGTTAAAGAGTAAGATCCTTTTTTTAAACATAAAAACATCCGCGAAATAGCGTTCGCTAAACCCACCAGACTCCATGTTAATAATCAGGACTTTTAGCGTCGTAAAACACACCTCATTCAAAGTCGACAGAAACAAAATAAAACTATGAAAAGACGTTTTTGGTCGTCTTTCCACTTTTCCAACCATCACAATTGTAGTTTTGGTTGAAATAAACACATAGTTTACTGATTTACATGTGAAAATATGTTGGCTCTATACACGCTAAAAGTACTGTTTTTTTAAATGGAGTCTGGTGGGTTTAGCGCTAGCGACTCAGAGCTGTTTCTGGTTAAACAGAAAGACCTCAAAGAGGTTTTAAAGGTCTATCTCTGTAGGGATCCTTTCCATAATGTTGTCAGACACTTAGAGTAATAATCTGAGTCTGTCAGCGGCAAAAACAGAACTGTTAGTGGACGTAAAAACATGCTGGACAATTGCCCTATTAACTTACATTACAGCTTGTTTCATGTTAAATTCTGAACCAGTTTCAGAGATTGTTGTTCCCATCAGACACTCAGACACAGAAACATGGGAGCATCCACTACAGTAGAGTCCAAGTGGAGAAACTGGTATTACCCTTTAAAGGTTGTTCTTTGTTGACTTTGATAACGTTTTTAGCTTTGTTAGTTGCATTTAAAGGTGCAGTAGGTAATTAATCTACCTGTAACTAACTGTTCAGATGCACCAATCAGGGCCAGGGGGGGTGTCTAACTCCGTGTCAATCACTGCTCATGCACATGCATTCATTCTCCCTTGTGGGGGGAGGGGCTTAGGAGACCGTTTTGGGCTTTAGCAGAAAGGGGGGAGGGACTGAGAAGTTCTCAATGTTCACATTTTTTGGCTAAGTCCTGGATCTTCACAATCCTACCTGCAGCACCTTTAAATGTTTGGACAGACTGAAGAAAAGGCACAAACACGGCCAAACAAAAGTAAATAAATTTTTTTGCAGATGACTTGATTTTATATTTAGCTGATATTTAAATATTTACCTCCAAAAGGTAAAGAGATGGTTGATGATTTCTCTAAAATATCTATACGTAATATCTATAATATTTTGAATCTTTTAAAGGTGTACTATGAGTTCCTGCGTGGTTTCATTTCCGTCTCAAATCGTAATCATCTCTGCTTGATCCGCTAGCTGCCGGGTCCCTGAACACACCGTGAAAAAGCCCGGTCTCGGGAGACTACACAGGGGTCGTAAACGTCAAACAAACACTAGAGGCACAGGCTGTGCACCAAAATACAACAAACCATGTTCCAGCCAATCACCGACAAGATGGTTGGGTGAGGGGGTTAGTGACAGTTAGTCAGTTACGGTAGGGTTCCACACAGCGAAACACCAAGCATATTTCGGCTAGCGAAATATTGCCTCGGGCGTGGGCGCGAGAACAACACGCCAGACCTACACAGTCTATGAACAGAACAGCGGCTGCTAGCAGCTACCAGAGAGGGTTGAAGCTAGGTAGCTAGCAGGTAGTTTGCTAGCAAGCTATCGTTGCTATTGTAGCTTGTGAAATCTGTGTTGATACAAGCGCCAATGTTCGCCAACAAAACATGCATTTAAACAAATACACAAGTAGCCTAGCTAGCTGCCTGGCTAGGCTTACAATGAAATCCAATGTCCGAACATGCTAGCGATTAGCCTGTCGGCTAGCTGAACATTTTGAGTGTTTAAACTAACATATACAGTGGTCTATTTAGTGGTGAACTTGCCCTGACTGAGTTTGTGTGTCGTATAAATCACAATTTGTGTTGATACAAGTACCGATGTTCATGTAGAAACATTTTAATCACGTATACATTTTCATGACACAGTGCTTATAACCTCCGCCATCTTGGTCAGACTTTTTTTGTAAGTCCCGCCTCCAAACACAAACACGCGGACTTGATTGGTTCTCGAGTGGTCCTCATTTGAATAAAGTTAAACTTTCGTCTACTTTGTTTCGCTCCCCTCGGCGATTCGCTCTCATCTCGCCCAATCAGGGCGGATATCGTCTCCATTCAACCTCAATGAGAGCGAAGCGACATTTCGCCGCGTGGAAACCTACCGTTAGTCATGACAGTAACGGAAACACGGGGGGAGGTGGCGAGCTTGCTCTGTTTTGTTTTAAATTTACTTGGAAGGTAAACAGAAGTGACCATGCAGGAACACATAGTGCACCCTTAAAGCACCCATATTCTGCTCATTTTCAGGTTCATTATTGTATTTTAAGGTTGTACCAGAATAGGTTTACATGGTTTAATTTTCAAAAAACACCATATTGTTGTACTGCACAGCTCTCTCTCACTGCTGCAGATCCTCTTTTCAGCTGGTCTCTGTTTCAGCTACAGAGTGAGACCTCTTTTCTTCTTCTGCTTCTGTACTATCTTTGATTGCTCTTGCACATGCTCAGTAGCTCAGATGTAGCTCAGATGTAGCTCATGTCAGCTAGCTAGCTCCATAGACAGTAAAAGAAAGGCTGTTTCTCCACCTTCAGTCAGTTACAAGGCAGGATTAGCTGGGAGACTTCTTCTAAATGAGGGCGCACATGGAAGTAGTTCTTTTGGAGATTATGGTGAACTTGTGTGTGTTGTAGCAGTGCTTTGCTATTGAGAACGAGGTAGTATGCTAGCGTTAGCTAACGGTTGCGGTTAGCCAGCTCGTTTCGGCTTGTGACGTCACAAGCTGTGCCTACTTTGAACAGCTGACCCGGAGACTGAAGGCAGGATACATTCAGGAACCGTATCTCACTCAGAACAGCATGGATGGATTTTTTTACAAAGTTTGTAAGCGTGTGGAAGCACCAGAGACACAAAATAACTCCCCAAATCCCAGCAAAAGTGTTTTTTTCATAATATGGGCACTTTAAGGTATACGTAAAATCTGTAATATTTTGCGTCTTTTAAGGGACTTTTTGCCGAGAACACAGCCTGTAACTACGATAACTTCCTGTACTCTGCAGAAATCGGCGAAGAAGAGGAAATGTATGTACTCTCGGATGTTTGAGGAAGAGCGTCTGCTGGCCATCGGCTGCCGAGCCACCTGCCTGAAGAAAAACACCGTACGCAGCTTTTTTACCTTTCATATTTTAACCCTTGTGTTATCTTCCATTCGACCATGTGCTTGTCGTCCTGAAAATCACCAAACGTCCTAACACTTTTTCTGAAGTTTTCATCTCTTTTTCAATGTTTTTGGCTCTTTTTTTTACGTTTTATGCTTCTTTTCACTACCATTTATAAACACCACTAACACCAACGTATTACTAGAGTTTTTTGTGATTGTTTTGGGCTAAAATCCTTGATGATGCGTCACGTTTTCTTAAAAAATGCGCTGTCAAATTGCGGGAACTTGCAAAAACTGCGGTTTTATCGTGGCTTCATCGCGGGGTTTGCAGCTTTTCGATGATGTTCACGTCACGTGATTACGTCACTTCATAATGTTCCCATCGCAACAGGGGAAAATGGCTGCTCTCGTGTGAAGTAAACGCAACATTTTTCAACTTTCTGTTAAGATATATGTGACAGTAGAGAGTAGTATGTAGAGAGACAACAGTAGAGAGTAGTATGTAGAGACAACAGTAGAGAGTAGTATGTAGAGAGACAGCAGTAGAGAGTAGTATGTAGAGAGACAGCAGTAGAGAGTAGTATGTAGAGAGACAACAGTATAGAGTAGTATGTAGAGAGACAACAGTAGAGAGTAGTATGTAGAGATAACAGTAGAGAGTAGTATGTAGAGAGACAACAGTAGAGAGTAGTATGTAGAGATAACAGTAGAGAGTAGTATGTAGAGAGACAACAGTAGAGAGTAGTATGTAGAGATAACAGTAGAGAGTAGTATGTAGAGAGACAACAGTAGAGAGTAGTATGTAGAGATAACAGTAGAGAGTAGTATGTAGAGAGACAACAGTAGAGAGTAGTATGTAGAGATAACAGTAGAGAGTAGTATGTAGAGATAACAGTAGAGAGTAGTATGTAGAGAGACAACAGTAGAGAGTAGTATGTAGAGAGACAACAGTAGAGAGTAGTATGTAGACAGACAGCAGTAGAGAGTAGTATGTAGACAGACAACAGTAGAGAGTAGTATGTAGACAGACAACAGTAGAGAGTAGTATGTAGACAGACAACAGTAGAGAGTAGTATGTAGAGAGACAGCAGTAGAGAGACAACAGTAGAGAGTAGTATGTAGAGAGTAGTATGTAGACAGACAACAGTAGAGAGTAGTATGTAGAGAGACAACAGTAGAGAGTAGTATGTAGACAGACAACAGTAGAGAGTAGTATGTAGACAGACAACAGTAGAGAGTAGTATGTAGAGAGACAGCAGTAGAGAGTAGTATGTAGAGACAGCAGTAGAGAGTAGTATGTAGAGAGAAAGTAGTAGAGAGACAACAGTAGAGAGTAGTATGTAGAGAGACAGTAGAGTAGAGAGACAACAGTAGAGAGTAGTATGTAGAGAGACAGCAGTAGAGAGTAGTATGTAGACAGACAGCAGTAGAGAGTAGTATGTAGAGAGACAACAGTAGAGAGTAGTATGTAGAGAGACAACAGTAGAGAGTAGTTTTTAGACAGACAACAGTAGAGAGTAGTATGTAGAGAGACAGCAGTAGAGAGTAGTATGTAGACAGACAACAGTAGAGAGTAGTATGTAGAGAGACAACAGTAGAGAGCAGTATGTAGAGAGACAGCAGTAGAGAGTAGTATGTAGAGAGACAACAGTAGAGAGTAGTATGTAGAGAGACAGCAGTAGAGAGTAGTATGTAGACAGACAACAGTAGAGAGTAGTATGTAGAATGTAATATGTTTGCAACGAAAATGCGGGGATCATGAAATCATGCAAGCCCCGCATTTTTTGCGCGGAAATCGGCAATTTATGCGGCGAAAGTGTGGCGCATTAGAAAAAATATAATATATAATGTATAATCATGTTTTTCTGGAGAGACTGGTCAGTACAACTAATTCATACGACATTATACTTCTTGAGTTAAAAAAAGCAGAAATTATGAATGATTTAGACTCATATGAAAGGAAGGATAATTACAGAAGGCGAATGTAGAGATCCTGTCTTTTGTTGTTCTTGCGATCCGCGATGTGTGGAATCTGTGATCTGTGATCAGATCTGAGAGGAAATACATAACAGGGTTCAAAAATCTGGCCCGGGGAAAGTAAACATAACGACGAAAACATCGTAGCATGATGACGTCATCGTCGGAGAATGTTTGTCGGAGGATTTGGAGGAACTGAGTTGCTGCTTTACAGTTTTGACGTTTTTTTGGACAGTTTTTTACGCTGTCAAAGTGTTTCTTTAGAGGCTTTTCAAAGTTTTTTCGACACACACTTTTCAGCACACTTTCACACTGACCCTGAACATCTCCCACACTTTCACACTGACCCTGAACATCTCCCACACTTTCACACTGACCCTGAACATCTTCCACACTTTCACACTGACCCTGAACATCTTCCACACTTTCACACTGACCCTGAACATCTTCCACACTTTCACACTGACCCTGAACATCTCCCAAACTCCCACACTTAACCCCCAAATCTCCCACACTTTCACACTGACCCTGAACAATCCCCCACACTTTTACACTGACCCTGAACAATCCCCCACACTTTCACACTGACCCTGAACATCTCCCACACTCCCACACTGAACCCCCAAATCTCCCACACTTTCACACTGACCCTGAACATCTCCCACACTTTCACACTGACCCTGAACATCTCCCACACTTTCACACTGACGCTGAACATCTCCCACACTTTCACACTGACCCTGAACATCTCCCACACTTTCACACTGACGCTGAACAATCCCCCACACTTTCACACTGACCCTGAACATCTCCCACACTCCCACACTGAACCCCCAAATCTCCCACACTTTCACACTGACCCTGAACATCTCCCACACTTTTTGTTTTCTACAGGTTTGTTGATTCACGTAGTCATGACTAATCTGTTGCTCCTGTTTTATTGATTTATTGTATTAGTCTGCTTTTGTCTGTCTTTTGCATCTTAACCCTTGTGTGGTGTTCATATTTTTGTTACACAGCCAATGTTCCCGGGTCTGGAGGACCCACCACATTATTAGGCTATCTAGACATGCTTTGTTAACTAGCTTCTAGGCTGATAAGTAAAGACAGTAATCAGTAGAGGTGTGTGCAGGTGCGGAGGTGCTGCGGAGGGTTTTTCGGGGAGCACTGTGAGCCGTGTCCCGGGCCGGAGGGGGCGCCCTGCTTCAGTAATGGGGCGTGTTCGGACGGGACCAACGGGACCGGACTCTGTCGCTGTTACAGAGGCTTTAACGGGACGGCGTGTGAAACGTGCGAGAGCGGGAAATACGGAGTCCACTGTGATCAGGGTACGTCTTTAAAACTACACTTTACGACTCGTCACATCTCACTCCCAGCGCCTCAGACAGCGATCCTTCTTCAGGTATCTTTGGTGTTTGTTACTTAAGCTAATAGTCTCCTTTAGCGTCATGTTTAGACGCGCTCTGTCGGGACTCTTGGCGTCACTTTTTGACCCTCTGGGTCGGGTCGTACGTTTTACTGACATGAAGCACAACAACAGGGGCAGTTAGGCCTCCTGCACACTGGCTGCGTGGCGTGAGCGTGGCGTGAGTGTGGCGTTTCTGTTGCGTGGCGGCTGCGTGGCGTTTTCAATGTCTTGGCACACCAGAAAGGTGTCTGACTGCTGCTGTTGCTGCTGCAGCTGCTGCTGCTGCTGCTAGCCTTGTCTGTACACATGTTTCCCATAAACATAAACATAAATATATACTGATCTGATAACAGCAAAGACAACGTCGACAGGATTGACGGCAAAATAGGCTCCAGAATATTTGGTTCTGCATTGACAGGTGCAATATTAGAAAATCGATAAATATTTATATATATTTATTTTATTTTTTTTAAAATTACATTTATTAATTTGTATTTGTGTCTAAATGACATATAAACATCTTTCCGTATTTTATTTTGCCTGGAAACGCTTCCAACACGCTTGCGTGTCGCGTGAAAAATAGGCGTCGGTTCTATTTCTAGCATGCACGCAAGTCTGAGCCGCGCCTAATTCTTGCGTGTCATGCAGGCAGTGTGCAGGAGGCCTTAGGGTTAGGAAAAGATGGTGGGTGGGGTTACAAAATGTACGTTTCAGTGACACGCGGGACAAGAACCCCGGTCTCCTGAGGGAAAGTCCTGTGTTATTCACCCCCCCAACCTGCCTCCTTACGCAGACGTTCGGTCTTTCATACTACTCTCTACCGTTGTATCTATACATACTACTCTCTATCGTTGTATCTATACATACTACTCTCTACAGCTGTCTCTCTACATACTACTCTCTACTGTTGTCTCTCTACATACTACTCTCTACTGCTGTCTCTCTACATACTACTCTCTACTGCTGTCTCTCTACATACTACTCTCTACTGCTGTCTCTCTACATACTACTCTCTACTGTTGTCTCTCTACATACTACTCTCTACTGCTGTCTCTCTACATACTACTCTCTACTGCTGTCTCTCTACATACTACACTCTACTGTTGTCTCTCTACATACTACTCTCTACTGCTGTCTCTCTACATACTACTCTCTACTGTTGTCTCTCTACATACTACTCTCTACTGCTGTCTCTCTACATACTACTCTCTACTGCTGTCTCTCTACATACTACTCTCTACTGTTGTCTCTCTACATACTACACTCTACTGTTGTCTCTCTACATACGACTCTCTACTGCTGTCTCTCTACATACTACTCTCTACTGTTGTCTCTCTACATAGTACTCTCTACTGCTGTCTCTCTACATACTACACTCTACTGTTGTCTCTCTACATACTACTCTCTACTGCTGTCTCTCTACATACTACACTCTACTGTTGTCTCTCTACATACTACTCTCTACTGCTGTCTCTCTACATACTAGTCTCTACTGTTGTCTCTCTACCGTTGTCTCTCTACATACTACTCTCTACCGTTGTCTCTCTACATACTACTCTCTACCGTTGTTTCTCTACATACTACTCTCTATCGTTGTATCTATACATACTACTCTCTACTGTTGTATCTCTACATACTACTCTCTACCGTTGTCTCTTTACATACTACTCTCTACTGTTGTCTCTCTACTGTTGTCTCTCTACATACTACTCTCTACTGCTGTCTCTCTACATACTACTCTCTACTGTTGTCTCTCTACCGTTGTCTCTCTACATACTACTCTCTACTGCTGTCTCTCTACATACTACTCTCTACTGTTGTCTCTCTACATACTACTCTCTACTGTTGTCTCTCTACATACTACTCTCTACTGTTGTCTCTCTACATACTACTCTCTACCGTTGTCTCTCTACCGTTGTCTCTCTACATACTACTCTCTACTGTTGTCTCTCTACTGTTGTCTCTCTACATACTACTCTCTACTGCTGTCTCTCTACATACTACTCTCTACATACTACTCTCTACTGCTGTCTCTCTACATACTACTCTCTACTGTTGTCTCTCTACTGTTCACTCTCTACATACTACTCTCTACTGCTGTCTCTCTACTGTTGTCTCTCTACTGTTGTCTCTCTACATACTACTCTCAACCGTTGTTTCTCTACATACTACTCTCTATCGTTGTATCTATACATACTACTCTCTACTGTTGTCTCTCTACTGTTGTCTCTCTACATACTACTCTCTACTGCTGTCTCTCTACATACTACTCTCTACCGTTGTATCTATACATACTACTCTCTATCGTTGTATCTATACATACTACTCTCTACCGTTGTCTCTCTACATACTACTCTCTACTGTTGTCTCTCTACATACTACTCTCTACTGTTGTCTCTCTACATACTACTCTCTACTGTTGTCTCTCTACATACTACTCTCTACTGTTGTCTCTCTACATACTACTCTCTACTGCTGTCTCTCTACATACTACTCTCTACTGCTGTCTCTCTACATACTACTCTCTACTGCTGTCTCTCGACATACTACTCTCTACAGCTGTCTCTCTACATACTACTCTCTACAGCTGTCTCTCTACATACTACTCTCTACTGTTGTCTCTCTACATACTACTCTCTACTGCTGTCTCTCTAGATACTACTCTCTACTGCTGTCTCTCTACATACTACTCCTCTACTGTTGTCTCTCTACATACTACTCTCTACTGCTGTCTCTCTACATA